>NW_023594361.1:0-14520 GCF_014839805.1 Manduca sexta
GCTTTAGCGCTTTATTTTGCAGAGCTAGTTCGTGCTGATGATCGCTTTGTGGTTGAACCAGAACCTTCTATGGGATTAGTTTGCTTTAGGCTCAAGAGGGAGAAAATTTCACGATACAAATGTTAGATATCTTGACAAAACGAAAGAAAGTTTTCATGGTAGCGGGTTCTTTTAAAATAAGTATGTCATACGATTTGTTATTTGTTCAAGTTTAACAACACATGAAAACATCGATTACAGTTGGAGAAAAATCAAGGAAGTAGCAGATCTTATCTTAAACGCAGACAAAATAAATAGCAGTACTAAAATAGGTATTCACTAAAAAGGTACCTACATTATTATCTAATCCATGTTCTAATAAATCCTTACAACTACGAAGTATGTAGTCTATTGTCTAAGGCAGGCTTTTCCGCACACTCACGCTTTTTATCGTCAAAGGGACAGGCGGGGGCAAAACTAATGCACCCACTTTACGAAATATGTATTCCATCCCATGGTGTGATAAGGGGCGAACCTATCGCCCTATCGGGCACAAATTGCAAAATTTGGGCAGATACCGAATAGAAAAACCCAATATCACCGCCCGAATCGAGAATCAAACCCGAAATCTCGACACTGCAGTCGTACCGTACTACGCCACTGAGGCAGCACAATTTAATAAGCAAATAAGAAATAAATACTTTTACTGATTTGTTTACTATTCATTTTCATAAATATTAAATCACAATACTGATACCGTTTTGATAAGTTTGCAAAGTTACAACAATTGGAAAATGGAAACATAATTATAAGTGATAAGTACTTGGCCTTTCAATTCTCTGACATAATATATATTGTGTAATCAACTATTCCTGAAAAATAATCAGCAAACAATAAAAGTCGGGAATGTTAAAGAAAAGAAATTTTAATTGCTGATTTATTCTACATGACATGTGACCCTTAGAATCAATATAATATAAACTAAACACTAGTTGTTAACATTGTCTATGTAGGTACACTAAATTAGAAGGTATAAACGTAGGATTATCCAAATATTTTAGTTTTATTGAGAAACAACTCCAACTGAAGATTTATCAGAATATTCTAACCCACATGGAGTTAGCCGAAATTCTAATATCCAAGATATTTTGGTACAACGTTTAAATATAAGACTTTTTGAGGAATAAATATGTTTTAGAATTATCTTTTTTATTAACTGTCATTTTATATTATATACAGCTACAAGTGTTGCTGATACATAATCCGTATGAATATCCTTTGGGTATGCAGTGCTCTTGACAAATAGCGTCCTCTGTTACTTCTTCATATTGGCACCAAATTCGTCCTGGCAGTTTTGGTTCTGAAAAATTACAAAAATATGTTCTTTTACCATCACATTTATTATTTTCCTGCGTAAGAACGATAGAAACATTTATTTTCGATAATTTCCATGGTGTAATATTTGAAACAATAACTTGCTTTATTTTAGTGTTTTTATTCTGAATATAACTGAATTGTTAGCTGTGGTCATTTTGAATTAACTAAAAGAATAGTTCCATTTACACGTATCTGGAAAGCTACGTCATATATTTCGATATTTTTTTCTTTTAGTCTATACAATACAATTCCCATCTAATATTTTTGTTGTTGAGCATACTTATTATTCTTAAGTATTGTACGGTTAAAACTAGTATTACCTACCCAGGTAATACAGGTAGTTAAAACAAGGGTACGCGAATTATGCCGATTTNTTTAAAAAGCAAATGCGATGAATAGTATTTAAGTAGAAACTTTTAGAATTTCCTCGTAATATTAATAGTACTCTCATTGTACAGTCTGTCACAAGAGTAGGTAAACAAAATTAATATATCAAATTGCCATAATACTTTTGCCACCGTATCAACAATCATTTTTCTTTACTGAAATAAACTTCAGAGGGTTAACTTCTTTGTGTGAAAGAATTTTGTAGTTTTAAATTTGTTCAGCAACTCTTGTGGCTGACTGTTCGTATTAACTGCCAGTACAACTCACCGCCCCAATGTCATTTAACTAATATGGTTTTATCCTTAAGCTACTTAATTCCTTTCACTATTTCCTATAAAATTTTAAAACAAAACATATACTTAAGTGTTCTTTTGCAAATAAAAGTTAAACCCACCTGCAGTAGTCTTTTCGTGTGATTCTGTCTTCTGTGTCACGATATAATCTGCATGTGGAAGTGATTCATGTTGTTTTTCAAACGCCACACTGTTTCTCGGAAACGCACACAATTGCACAACATAAAATGAAAGAGCCAGCATTAGAACGTAATAGACTTTAGAGCCCATTTTTATTTCAATCTGTTTTATAGACAATGAAGTGGCACCGAACCGAATAGAAATAAGTAGAGGTCAACGGGAGCAGTACTATATATACGTGCGGACTCTAAGTTATTCTGTTATCGAATGCGTAATTAGGTACCGCTACACCGAGAATGAGTAGTGACTCATTATTACTAAACATGTAATCAGCGCATATACTCAGAACTTCAGAGTCAATTCCTTACTCTTTAATAAATTATGGAATATTATTTTAATATAATTATAGCTTATCATTAGCCATTGTAATAGATAATACCTTGTATTACAATGGATTTGATATTCTTGTATTTGAATGCTTGAGGCATATTCATATCCCTAATCAGTGCTATTGAATTTATAATATAAAGTAATAACACGACATGGCGATAGGCTCGCCCCCTATCACATCACAGGATGAAATACGCCTCTGCCTAGACTTTCCGGGATGAAAGGCGTCAGTGTCCGTATTTGTGGATTTCACACATATTTATGTTCCATTAATTTTGTATTATAACATATTTACTATATAATTATACTAAACTCAAGCTGTTTAGTCAGTTTAAAACAACTAAGTTCAAATATAACATTATAATACTGGTGTGGAAATTCCTTGTAGGTAGGTAATTATTTATTTTAGTGACATAGGAAGGACGAGTAGCACTTTACTCAGAAGTTGTGAAACTTGTAATAGGGACTTCTCCACTCCCTTAGTTCTAATGACACAATTCAACCACATCGATGATGTATGTACCTACATAGGTTTATGAATGTACCTGTCATTCTAACGTATTAGAAAATAACTATTCTAGAAATACAAGAAACATAATCAATTAATTACATATATTATAAAAGTAAGCGCCAGGTAAGTAAAAGCCGTCGCCTGATTTCCTTTAAGGTTCGCGCCAAAAAATGTTCAACTACATTACATTACTAGCGTGAACTGCGCACATAGTTGACTAATATTTCCATCAATCAATAAGGGTTAAATAACATTTACAATAGAATATTTAATGACCAACCTGAATTCTTTTATTTCTTTGTTTAATAAAAGTAGGTAGGTACCTAATTACGAGTCATGCAAAACAAGGTGACTCATTTGTACGGAAATGGTATTTTTGGTCTAACTTATTACCTATATATAAGTATCAATTTGTCTTGAACATCCATTACATTGGTTTGTACTAATTACGCAGGTACAATCAGTCACGAAAATAACTGACCAAGTTTAAATTGATATAATAAATAATAATAATAATTACTTAATTGCAACATTTTTAACCTATAATAACATCAGATCTTTGTAGGAAGTTGTATTTCAGTGAAATAAATAAAATGTAGGGACCGGCTAGTAAATAATTACAAAATTTATTGAATTTTAAATTGTATGGTCTGTGTGGCTATTTTGTGACCAACTATCCGCCCTTTTCAATAAACGATCCCGATCGCTTTTTTCGACCTATCTCAAAAATGAACCAATCATAATAAGATTTTTTTGAAATGCTTACAAATGAGTAATTATAATATCGGATTGAAATTGAAATCTTTTATTGAAAATGGCTATAAACCAATTAACTAATACTTTTACATCGTCGTTCAGCCCGATTATTATGCTGTTTGGATATAAGTACCTACTTATTTAACTTAATCATTAGGAAAAGACTTTTTTTTAAGGACTATTCAAATCTATTGGTTTTATGCAAAATTATCCAATACTAAACATATAGTATTATTAAAAGAAAATATTCTTTATCTTCCATAAATTTAACTAACTACAAAAGTTAAGATTCATAAATAATATTATAGTTTATTTTTATAGTACTGTTTAATAATTATATAAAAATTCATAAAATTGGTTGCATGGTTGAGTTTGTCGACACCAGGGTGTATTATTACTTGCGGGCTAAAAGACGTTAGAGCCTAAAATCGATAGACCACCGTCACTTACAGTGTAGGGAAGGCGCGCCTTGGGCTAAATACCCTATTATTAAAAAATAACTATGCCACTGGATATTTCACGGATCAGATGCTAAATTATTCGTTAATACTTTTTCCCAAGAACGAACTTATACGCAGGCGGAGTCATTAACAATACGACAGTTGATGCTTGCAAAATGCATTTACAATATTGTACTCTGTGCTAGCTACTCATCCCACCGGTTATTACATATTATAAATATGATTTCTAAGTACGATCCGTTTTGTCTTCATACTTCAAACTTGCCTTAAGTCAGGCAAAAATGCCTAGGTGACAAAATTCTCATAAAAAATAAACTTATATATTTTCCATATATTTGGGACAAGAATCGAACACTGAATACCGCTGGCTACTAAATATCGCGTATATAGTGTATAACTATTTCCCCGATACAATGAGGCAAAACAAACTATAAAACTAATAGAACTACTTTATTCAAACATATCATCATAAGTTAATAGTGTTCGTTTGGCATCTTTAGGAGGAGGCGCGCCCCGGTTGTTCGGCGCGGGAGTCCACGCGCCCGCCTGCTGCGGCGGTCTCCGCGCAGGCGTCACGCGCCATCCCTCCTCAAAGCTCTCTATAGCTGCTTGTGCATGCCCACATATATCTGGACTGTCGAATGTCAAAAAGATTCTGAAACAAAAATTATTATGATTGAGTCTGCTGTTTTTGTTTCCAATAATTTAAGAGTTATCATCTATAATTTATAATATTATACATATAAAGCTGAAGAGTTCGCTTGTTTGTTTGAATACGCTAATGTCAGGAGCCACTAGTTCGAATTTAAAAAGTCTTTCAGTGTTGGATAGCTCATTTAACGAGAAAAGTTATAGGCTATATAACATCACGCTATGACCGATAGGAGCGGAAAAATATAGCAAAAACGGGGAAAATTGTAAAAAAAATATGGATTATGGATTATTCCCTTAAAACGTTATAAAAATCTATATTGTAAAACAAAACACTCTCAGCCTATATGAACGCGATAAAATATTACCCCGTATTCATAAACGTTATTTATCTAAGGACAGAGCATTGCTGTGATAACAAGACTGTTTCTCAGTGCTGACGGCATGGTTGTGATTGGCTAATATTGAGATACAACTTTAGTCTAGTTGGCTGTCAGATAAACAAAGCTGAAAAACAGACTTATTATCACAGCAATGCTTTGTCCATTGATAAATAATGTTTATGAATACAGGCGTAAAACTACCAAACAGATTACAATTCAATTTCGTATGGAGGTAGTTTGAGATCCCGGGAAGGGCATAAGCTATTTACTATATCGGAAAATATATAGCGATTGATGATGGTGATTGACAGTAGTTAAAAAACAAAACATACTTTTCATCATCAGGCTCTTGTGCGAATGTAAATGGTTCAAATGTTGTGAGGCGACGTCTGAGTACTTCCTCACTGATTTTTGCTCCCATTACTTGAAGTGTGCAACTCGCGAATTGACAACTGGTGCTGGAGTATCTGAACCAGGAACCTGAGGCCGTGGTGATTTCTCATCTCTAAAATAATTAAAATGGATTATTTTCTATAACAAAAATGCATGTTTGACATTAGGTGCTAATATTATAAATAAGACCTATTAGTGACATAATAAATGGTTTTACATTATGAAACACTATGTTAAACTCTATGGTACACAGATAGGTTGCGTCATGCAATTTTAGCCTACTTCTAAGGGACAATCCTATTGTACAGATCCAAACACAATATAAATCACTTCCAAAAGATATAAAAAGATTATCAATTAAATTTAAGATACAAGAAAACAACTTACTTGTCTCTGCTTGTGACAAACGAGTCATAAAGGTATTTAACCCGTGGTGCAGGTTTTTCTTCAGGTGGTGGTGGTTCTTGGGAAGCACTGAATGGTTGGTATGACGCCACTCCTCCTGCCCCACCTGCAGAACCACTTAGCTTCCGTTCTCTGCCTGGATAGAAAAAAAATTGGTAATAATCAGTTTTTAGTTACACATTTAAGACTTTTGTCAGCTATTTATGTAGTGTTTATGGTTTGGTTCATAACATAGCACAACCACAGTGAACATATTAATTGCATTCTCTTAACTACACTATTTATGAGTTCTAATAACTTGTTACCCACTTATGAAACTTATCTGACTTTATCTAGGATGTTTCAATGTGGAGTATTGAGTAGTAAACCTATTTGTGAATATAGAAATTTGTTCATTTTGTTGTGTCACTTTAAAACTCATAAATTAAGACTCTACCTATTATAAGGCACCTTATAAGTTAGTTTTCATATTCAGATTATACACTTTGCTTTTGTAATCATTAATTGCTTTAAGTTATTCATACTAATACTAATAAAAGTAACTTAGGGTAAGATACTATATAAAATAATTTGTCTAGTATTTGGGGATTATTACTTTTGTATTGGATTGCCTTCAGATTATTTTGATCTTAGTTACAGCTGATATCTTAAATTAAACAGACTGAATATGGCAATTCTACCTATGTGAGAGAGCCAAGAGGGTTCATCTCAAGCGGCCCGATTCAATTTTGGCTGCCAGAGCGCCCCTTAAATATTTTTAATAACTTTTTGAAAATCCTGCTAATTCATAGAAAAGCAATGTGAATGCTTGAAAAGAACATCATTTGATACTTTGGATATATATTGTTTTTGTTGTGTCTGTCTAAGTATGTAATATAAAATGTTGTTAGCTAATAGTAGGTTAGGTTTATTTTTTTATTAGTCAGATGACGGTAGGTTGAGGTTATTATAACCATCCTGAAACTCTGGCTCTTGCAGTAACAGACAATAGAAGATAAAGATTATTGTTTTATGACTAATACCCTTCTTTCTTTATCCACTCCCTATAACAAAAAATCTCTATAAGGAAAAAAGATCAGTCCCTTGACAGTCATTATAAAGTTTACACTGGGTAAATACTATTGCTTAGTTCTAGCCAAATCTGGTATATAGTCTCGGTATGCTCATGTCCTTAACCTTCCTAAATGAACTTCATGCATACATGAAGGAAATCCGAAATTGGCTTAGTATCCAGTAGTACACTAAATCAATCAATAACTTGTGGCGGTTTGGACGTTAACATAGTTGCTTATTTATTAACATAGTTATTGTATTTGTTTACAATATTACCTGCCCGTGGCCGTTTAAATGTTGCGTTCTGCGGTTGAGGTGGTGGACTCTTTATAGCTTGAATAGCTCCGCTCTTTATTAATTTTCGTGCTATTTCACGCGCATCTCTTGCTTCGGTAGGTCTTTTAGGCAATATAGGTTTTTCAGGTTCCTGCTTAGGAGCTTTTAATGCCTGAAGAGCTTTTTTCTTTTTTTTCAATTTTTGATACTTTGCTTGCAACATCAACTCCTCTTCCGTCAAATTAGATGGGAAATGTAGATAAACCATTTTATTTATTAGATCAGTGTCCCAACTTCCAACACCCAAGTTATTTTGTTTATTTACAATTTTGAGAGTAACTGAGACAGGACTTGTAAGTTGCGATATTATCAGTCTGACTTCTGAGCAGGGTGACCACCTCAAAAATCGCGAATCTGCCTGACCCTGGCAAAAAATCTGCCAAAATCTGCCTAACCCAACTCCAGAATATATCTAAAATATGCCATCATATTATAGCATCCATGAAGACGGGTATAAATAAATTAAATACTATGTATTCAAAGGAATTCCTTTATTGAACTTGAAACATTTGACTTTTTTAATTACTCCATTCACTACATATTTTTATGTGTCACTCTGGTCGGTACGAACGCTCGTATTTTCTCTTCATCATACACGGAAAAACAACTGCACACATTAAGGCGATACCTCAAGGTCCATTTTCATACATTTTGTTTCGGCTTTAAATTTAATATGACGAAATTTTAAAGGCAGAAATATCCATGATTATTAATTATTTTTACATTTTTCTTTCAACTGCGAGAACTAATCACTAACTAGACGTGAATTTAAATTCTTTACTTGCCAATACTTGTTTAGTTACCCAGATTAAAGCCGAAACAAAATGTATGAAAATGGACCTTGAGGTATCGCCTTAAACGCTAAAATAATAGCACAGGAAATCCCCGTACTATGCCCGTGACAAAGTTGCTAGCTCAGTAAATAATTTCCTACCAAATATATGCATAATAAAAAATAATGTAAATAATAAGCAACAGAAAATTATAAGGATTCAATTTATATATAATAAAGATAGAGATTCAAAAATAATAAAGATTAGCTTGAAATCTGTCAAAATCTGCCACTTTTTTGAAACTTCAGCTTAGTCTGCCAGAGTTAAAATTTTGGTGCCAAATCTGCCCAAATGGCAGAAATCTGCCACAAATGGTCACACTGCTTCTGAGTATTATCATGAATGAAGATACATGACAGTTGTCACTTGTCAGTTGCCAGAGGATTGAAGACAAAGAGAATTATAATATATATGGAAGAAGAAGTAGAGCTTTCAGCCCAGAGTGCGATATATAGGGGCTCAACAACCAAATCAAACTAAAACTCTTTACGTGCATAAACATATATATTTGAAAAACGGCAAAATGTTTAGATATATATTTTTCAAACTTTTCCTTATTTTATATTACTCCTAGTTGTGTATTTGTGAATACAGAACCTATTTGTGAATACAAAATTGCGTTACGTAAATAATACTTGAACGGACCCTTAGTACCTTAGTTAGTGCCGATCACTGTATCACTATATATTTGATTTTCCATATATATTATAATTATTATCTTTGGTGCCGATTTTGCCCATGTTCAATATAATTTTACTTTTTTTTATTCTGAGATTCTAAGGGTCATGCCTTGGATCATGTAGTCTGACCAATGACTAAATATAAAGAGGACAGGCCTCAAAAGTTAGCTATATGAATAAGTTATATTTATGTTAGGGAAATCGACGCAGAATTGTCAATATATATGTCTATCTCTTTTACTCAAAGCTTATTTGGAACGCAACAAAAAAAGACAAAAATAATTGCTTTCTTCCCATATGGCACTATTTCGTTTACTTCAACACACTGGGACCGCCTTGCGGCAGAAACGCCATTTTATGCGGGCTAGTCAGCAAGTACATGTAGTGTCAGACGATGTAAACAAATCTTCATAAATATTGAATTTAAAGTAATATAATCATATTCTCAATTGTTCAGTGTGTTTATTAGTGTATTTGTTAAGTTTCGAAAATGACTCAGTGTTGTGTGAAAGGATGCAAATCGAATTCACGCAAGAAAGACCCCGAAATATCTTTTCATAGGTTAGTAACTGTTTTTACCGAAAATTAGCAAATATCTTTGTATATTTACTTTTTGGATGTGTTTTTATCAATTAAAATGATATGTGGATCTGGTTTGTTAAGCTTTGGACCCTTTTAGGCGTGATTTATACACATTAAAATCATTATGTTTGTTTACACACGAGCTTACGGATGGGTGGGTGGATCTGTTTAGAAATTATTGATATCGATATTTTAACAGACGCCCGTTTATCAGTTACGGTTTTTGTCTTTGAAAGAATGTTAGAGCACACATCAATATTGTATTATTCAGAACGACAAACTAAGTGAAATTAGAATATTTTTTAAGATAACCCAAAAATGTCAATACCAAGGCCAAATGAATTGAGAATATTGAGCGACGTGATTGGAATCCGACACCAAAGACATATGTCTTTACATGGATAACTGTTTTCCAACAATATTCCCGATAAGTAAAATAGTAATGATTATTATACTTCACCTAATAGTAATATTACTTTAATATATTGCTATGAATAAAATTAGAATTGTTACATAAAAGAATAGATAAACATAAAAGAAACAACATAAAGATGAAATGTAAGATATATTTTTACAATTGGCGGTCTTATGTTTCGAGCAACCTTGCATGCACGGAAATAGATACATAATCATATTGTTGTTATTGCAAATAATTATTATAATTGATTATCTTAACCACCATTTTTACGGTCATTGATTTTAGTTTGCTTAACCATAGTTATGTTTCTCGATCAAAGAGCATAATAATAAAATAAAATAAAACCAACCAAATAATTGCTAGCTACGCTATCTTATTCCATTTATCATGTATTAAATAAATATCTTAATCTGTAACTTAAATTTTTAGCAAGGAATAGTGCAACATACAAATATAGATCAAACACAACTGGATGCTTGTCACAACAGGTACTGCTTTGTTTAACAATTGTTACTTATAAATCAGTTTCAGTTTGTTTGTTTACATTATGGTTTGTTATATTTATATTATGGTAGTTCCTAACCCCTTTCGTATTTGATCTTTTTGGGGCTTGTTTGTCTCTCTTAATTCTTCGATGTCGATACAAAATTTTCGGTACTAGCATATCACTATTGTAAGGGGCGGAGTCGGCACCATTTTATGCATTAAATGTGCCGCATGTCACGTGACCATATCACTCATCCTCTATACTTCTTTTATCATTGAGTCTGACACTGTGAAGCTGATAATTCGGCTGACAAGCAATGATAAAAGGGTATAGAGGATGACCGATATGGTCACGTGACATGCACGAATGCATAAATGGCGCCGACTCCACCAATAGGTATATGCTAGTACCGAAAATAATGTATCGACATCGAAGAATAAGAAAAATAAACAAGCCCCAAAAGATCAAATACAAAAGTGTTAGGTTCTACTTTATAAATATAACAAACCATAATATACACAAACTGAAACTGATTTATAAGTAACAATTAAAAGAAAGCAGTAACTGTTGTGACAAACATCCAGTTGTGTTTGATCTATATATGTTACTATTCGCTTGCTAAAACTGAGTACAGATTAAGATATTACTAATACATGATGAATGGAATAAAGATAGCGCAGGTATTTGGTTGGTTTTAAATTATTGCCATTAGCTCGAAGCGCCATGTTTCAGCAAACTAAAATCAATGAGCGTATAGATGGTGGTTGAGATAATCAATTATAATAATATTTGCAATAACAACAATATGATTATATATCTATACGTGCATGCAGGTTGAGACCGCCAGTAAAAATATATCTTAAATTTCATCTTTACGTTGTTTCTTTTTATGTTTATCTATTCTTTTATGTAACAATTAATTTTATTCATATATATTAAAGTAATATTACTATTAGGTGAAGTATAATAACATACTATTTTACTACCGGGAATATTGTTGGTAAACAGTTATCTATTACTCGCGGTACTTTTAACGTGTGGTTTATACATTTCTTCTCAAAATGTAAAGAAAAATATATGTATTTGGTGTGGGATTCCAATCACACGCCCATATTCTCAATTCCTTGCCCTGGTTTTAAATTTTTTGGTAATCTAAAAATATTCAAATTCTACTAAGTTTGTCGTTCTGATAATGATATTGATAACTAACATGGAGATTAATATGTACTACGTACACCTGGAGAGCTGACTGATGCCGGAAAAACGGTCTCAAAGGGAATACTTTTTGGTAGCTGTGTCCTTGTCTAATATGGTGACAATGAGACATTAAAATATAGGACAAAATTATTTATTGTTGTACAGATTACACTTACCGTTTTAATTATAAATGCGATAAAATTTGAGATTTAAAGATTTCTAAATCTGTAACCAACATTGTAGGAAATAAAACACAATGGGTAACCAATATATAATATTTATTGCTTGAGTCTTCGTTTTTGTTTTTATTGGGCGGTTCACCAGAAATTTCTACATCATCCCGTTTACTAGAAGGTCCTCTTCGTTCATAAGAAGTTCCTACTACTGTGATATGACTAGAATATGAAGTATGTACAAAAGATCCTCCTTTCAACTTTTGAATACGCAGAACTGTAAATTTTTTGCTTTCTGAAACTATCTGTAACATAACAAACTTTAGATATGGAAAAATATTACGTACTATTTTCTTGAGAAGGTTGTACAAATTATGATATTATAAGGTTTGACAAATGGATATAACAAAATTATAAGCATTCGGTTATATGAATTTGACTAAGATTAACTTAAGATTCATAATATAAAATGCATAGAAACATGAGACATCCCTTGAGCTAAATTGTATGATGTACAGGACAGTAACTTGTGCATTCGCAACATATTATATTTATAATATATCAAAGTTTTGGTTTACAATATATGTATGTTAACACAAAATACTACCTTAGGCAATACTGAAGGAACTGCTTGTGGCTTTGACTTATTCTTAGCTACTGTTAAATACGCGTCATCAGTAAAATGTAAGCTACAAACACATGCAGTTTTTGTCACATTAGTGTCAAGGTTCATGGCATCAACCCACAAGGCCCTCCACTCTTTATTAACTGGAATCCTGAAAAAAGAACGCGCAATTTAGACTATAATATAATAACTAGTAATGATGCATGGTTTTTTACACTTTGTGAGAAATTAATTCAGACAGCAAATGTTAATTTATTAATAAATATGGTGTTTACTGCATTTGCATCTTTAGATGGCATAGCATATATATTTGTCTATATCATGAATGGGCCGATAAGGTGAAGTGACAGTTTGCTGTTAAGTACAAAAAAATCATTGAGCTGACATATTTTAGTGTAATAAATACATCACGTGACGATTCTTATAAAGACATTGCAAATTTTATTTTTTTACCCTTTACGTCTCATATCAAACATTATATAAACAAAGATAATAGGATAATCTTATCCCACTATATAAAAAATATGGTTACACTATTCACAATTTATCAATAAAACTTACCTACGAAAGGATATTCCACAACCTGGATAGGATTCTTGCTTACATCCTCTTACAACACAAGTATTCACCATAATTACGCAGTAACTTCTACGATATAAAAAAAAGCTAGCTTAAAAGTTATTCAATCCTTCTTTATCATCAAACCACAAATGTAAACAAACGCCATTTTGTTCAATAGAATTAATTCATTTTTTCAGTTCACGGTGTTGCCGAAACGTAAACTACAATAACTTCTACTATACGACTGCTATAATAATTCCATTTATTAAATTTGTAACATAATAAAGTATAGGATCTAAGGATTTAAGCAGACAATATTATTTTATTTTATTTTTATTACTGTAGTCTAATATAGATTTTTTATTTATGTACTAATACTGCCATTAATATTATTAATTTAGAAGGTAACAAACGTTGGCAACATGTGCGAGAGGGACACGGCTACCAAAAAGTGATTCTCTTTCGAGACCGTTTTTGCCTTACATCTATTGCTAATGCAAAATGAACTTTACATGATAGGCATAAAATATCTTTTCAGTATTAATGTCAAACGTAGTAAACTCTCCAGGTACATATTAACTCCATGGCTCTAACATTCTTTTTAAAGACAAAACTGTAACTGATAAACGGGCGTCTGTTAAAATATCGATATCAATAATTTCTAAACAAATCCACCCATCCCTAAGCTCGTGTGTAAACAAACATAATGATTTTAATGGATATAAATCACGCCTAAAAGGGTTCAAAGCTTATCAAACAAGATCCACATATAATTTTAATTGATAAAAACACATCCAAAAAGTAAATATAGAAAGATATTTACTAATTTTCGGTAAAAACAGTTACTAACCTATGAAAAGATATTTCGGGGTCTTTCTTGCGTGAATTCGATTTGCATCCTTCCACACAACACTGAGTCATTTTTGAAACTTAACAAATACACTAATAAACACATTCAACAATTGAGTAGATGATTATATTACTTTAAATTCAATATTTATGAAGATTTGTTTACATCGTCTGACACTACATGTACTTTCTGACTGGGCTGTAATAAATGGCGTTTCTGCCGCAAGGCGGTCCCAGTGTGTTGAAGTAAACGAAATAGTGCCATATTCGAAGAAAGCAATTATTTTTGTCTATAATGACTAAATATAAAGAGGACAGGCCTCAATAGTTAGCTATATGAATAAGTTATATTTATGTTAGGGAAATCGACGCAGAATTGTCAATATATATGTCTATCTCTTTTACTCAAAGCTTATTTGGAACGCAACAAAAAAAGACATATACTTACGTAATATTACTTTAATATATTGCTATGAATAAAATTAGCATTGTTTTATGTAAAAGAATAGATAAACATAAAAGAAACAACATAAAGATGAAATGTAAGATATATTTTTACAATTGGCGGTCTTATGTTTCGAGCAACCTTTGCATGCACGGAAATAGATACATAATCATAT
>NW_023594362.1:0-14513 GCF_014839805.1 Manduca sexta
GTCTTGAGTATTCAACTCTATTAAAACCTTAAGCAAAACATAGAGTTTCAATAGAGTTGAATAATTGAATTACAGAGTTACTAGACAGTAAGCAACATAGACAGCAGCAAAACAACAACAGAACGTTAAGTTCCTGCATGTCACAGAACTTTACTTGCCATTCTGATACGTTTAGTATGTTGTACAATATTTGATTTTGCGATACATGCGATAACCTAGTTGGTTGTGGAACGGACTGCCGAGACGAATGTCCGCAGGTTGAAATCCCAAGGGCACACACCACTGACTTTTCTAAACATTATGTATTTATTCAGCGCTTGCTTTAACGGTGAAGGAAAACACCGTGAGGAAACCTGCATATCCTAGAAATTCTCTAGGAATTTTCGAGGATGTGTGAAGTCTACCAACCCGCACTAGGCCAGCGTGGTGGACTAAGGCCTAATCCCTCTCAGTAGTGGAGGAGGCCCGTGCCCAACAGTGGGACAGCATATAGTACAGGTCTGGTATTATTATTATATTATTATTTGATTTTGATCGAGTAACATTATTGACAGGTGTAATATAAGGCGCCCAAATATAGCAGTCCCACTCTCAACTATGCTCTTAAAGGGTAATCAAATATTTAAGCTACATTAGCCATCTAAACATTTGACCGAAAAAAATACTTAATTGTGAAACAGGCCATAAGTCTCATAATACCTTATTAAGCTAGGATAAAAATATTTAGACGTGACTAACATTTTTTTCCTTCTAATTTCCCTTTTGTAATGTAAATTCTAATTATCATTACGATTTCCAAACCATTTTGCATATAATTAGTACCTATAAGGCGGGTTCTCTTTTTGAAAATTGCACCCTTCGCCACTACAATTGAGTATATTAAATAGTACCTTATCCTATATAGTAACTAGTCTGGTACAGTTTATTATTAAGTGGTCACTTTGCTAATTCTACTAGAGAATATAACTAAGTGATTATGTTGTAAAGCAGTTGATTATTAACTTACCTGTCAGTTGTTGAAATCTTTGTAAAAGTAATTACGTTAAATAAGTGGTAAATCTTTTAATTATAAACAAAATTGTTTTCTAACATTACTTATAATTTGATACTTATTGATATGACTTATTTTCAACTAAAACAAATATCGAAATACTAAGTCCATCTCCATTAAATTATCTGTAGTAAGTAATCGCGAGTGGCGCCAGATGTAGTTAGTAACAGGACGCCGGGTTAGTGCGAACTAGGTTAGTGTTAGACGTCGTGTTGCACAATGGTTATAGTATATTGTATTTCCTTTAAAAGTCATAGTTAACTTGAAGTAGCATTTTATAGTTTTGATGCTGGATGTAGAGTCAGCAACAAAAAAAACAAACAAAACAACAGTTAGCTTACTTTACTTTAGTTTAAAAGATGACATATCTATATTTTGAACCAATTCATTGAATATTGACAGGTTTTCCTGCATTAATGCCTCATTTTTGATCCCTAAAGCGATAGCGTTTGCTTCTGGCCTTACATGAGCGATCAGTTTCCTCTTTTTTGCTTAAACTGCATTTGTTAATACAATACCAATCCTGTGTATCAAAGAGAGACATTGCATGCTTTGACGGTTGCTACAATTATTCCGGCTTGACTATCCGAGCTGTATCATCATACAATAAAATTTATTCATCCAAATATACAAGTTATTAATCTGTAACGAGCTGAATTTTAAAACGCTATTAAAAATTCCATCCAATTTTCGTAATATTTGCGCAGTCCGCGGCGCTCAAATGAAAATCTTTTGCATTTATTATAAAAAACTGAATTTGTATGAAAAGTGTCGCGGTTTGACGTTTTAGAGGAACTACGATATTCCGAATAAAGCGAATGCAGACGTCCGTAAATATTATCGTAGGACTTTGTATAGGTATAATAAGTTAAAATAAAATATTTGTTTTTAGTTTTGATTTGACTGCATCGGGGGCGTAGTTGTACTGCGTGCGCGGTACGGCAGCACTCTGAGGTCCTGAGTTCAAAATCCTGGTCGGAATCAAAGTGATATTGGAGTTTTTACCTGCTCAGTGATCCATGAGTTTAGTATTTGTGCTGGATATGGCGATAGGCTCGCCACCTATTACATCATGGGAACACACTTGGCGAAAAGTGTGTGCTAGTGTGCCCTAGTTGCGCCTCTGCATACCGCTTCGGGGATAAATGCGTGATAGATGTGTGTTTGTTTTGTTTAGATTTGTTTCATTAAATGTACAGATACTTTTATTTACACGTTATAATTAATAAATATTAAAACAACATTCATTATAATAATTTCATTACATAATCCGTAAAAAATAATTTAAACTAACTACAAAGACCAATTACAATTTAAAAAAACACAAGATGTCCCTCCTCCTTTTTCGAAAGTTTGATAAAAATAATCCACTTCTCATATTACATATAATATGTAATTTCAGAATAAAACTGATTGAGAGCTGGTCACCAACTTACGGTACTAACAAATAATAAACTGTATTTAATTAACAAATAATCCGACACCGAATAACACCGACTAAAATCGGATAACAACCACTGTCAAAATCAGCCGTCAGCGTCCCGCTTAGCAACAATTTCACGGAGCCCGGAAAAAATAATTTGTTCTATTTCCTTCGCAAACATGTCTATCTTTTATTCGCATCTTATTTTTATTGGCTTATCTATAAATGCTGTTATCTGATAACAAAGTTTCTGGTTGTAAATATAAAGAGGAATCTCCGCCAATATCCGCTGATGTCGTTAATGCGATAGTTTTATTTGCTTTTACGTCCGGGATGTGGGGTAGTGTCGCACTGAAAGTGGCTGTACTGATAAAATAATTGTTCAAATTATGTGAAAATAAAAATGGAAATAAGGACTGGCGTACAGTTATCGGTTATACGAGATCGCCTTAACTGGAATATGAGAAATGCGTGTAGGTGTAATTATTACACAATGTAATGAAATAAATAAGTATGCTGATTAAAATATACTTTGAAAAGTGTATTTTGTATGACCTGTACTATTAATCACTTTTAATACCTAAAAACTTCAAATTGGTTTACCCTTTTGTTAGGCCGCATTTATAATACAATACAATGATTTGTGTTTGAAATATTTTAACCTCGGGCATTTTGCACATTACTTTATAATTTATTTCGTTGACATTATTTGTGGCCTAAATAAATATTATTATATGTGAATTTTGAGACGTTTTTCTGTTAAGCTGATAGCTTTGCGTCAGTCCTAATGACCTATGTCACTGTCTAACTTTATGATGGTAGAGTCGGTTCGTTGGCACGTTGGCTAATAACAAGCGCCGATCTATTGGACAGCGTCCAACAGAAATTATCGATGTGGCGCCAACTTATTACAAGTCATAAAAATTGCAGGATTTTGTACTGAAAAATCTTTGATTTTAAATTTTAAATTATTCTCGTATAACTCGGATTCATCGACTTAACATTACTAGCGACATCCATATGAACTTTATATGAATATACTTATTATAAAATGATCTTTTAACTCATAGCTTTATTGAATATAGAAAAAAGGAATATATATCAAGGCTAAAACTATAAGCAATATGATTATGAATAATTTCCAATTTCCTTTAAAATACTGCATATTATTACAGAAATTAAAATTCGATAATGATACAAAAAACATCCAAGTTCGCTTCAGCCATATAATGGCGACTATATCCTAGGTATTGATCACTTATTACCATTCAGAAAATACTTACGTCTATCCTATATATCTATATCTTATACTAGGACGGTACCCTAACATTACAAGTAAGTATATCGAGTACAATATCGCGTAACAACTCGTAAACCGCTGAGAGGCTAACTTATCGCCGGTTTTATTAGCGCCGTAACGAACGCAACGGCTTGCGCGTATTGTGCCGGCAGTCTATTGTGTCTACTTCCAACAATAGAGATATAATTCCAAGCAATTCAATTACCTTGGTATATTATAATTATAGCTTCTAAAATATTTCTTGTTTACCTGTTCTTTTCATATTTGTGGCTTCAATTTTTCTTGACACATTTTTGTTATAAAACTAAATGACGGAACGAGGAAATCTCAATCTTCTAAAATAAATATAAATACCTGAAGTAGTTTAGGCTAGTTTGTTTTGCCTTATATTCCTTATTAATTTTATCCCTAATTTAAATTGTCCGTAGTTATATATGTGGTTGTAATTGTTATTTAGAAATAATAATTATGATTCTTGTAAATTGTTTTGACGTATCATAAGTGCAACTCTGTTCGCCTACGTGATAAATAAAGTATTTTTTATTAGACTATTTTGCACGTTGAACTGTAAAACCGTATGTCACTACATTATAAATCTAAGTGAAACGATTTCATGATATATTATAATGCGTAGTAATTTCACACACTTCTATATAATTCCAACCGGAATATATTACCACTTATTTACTGCTGCTTATTGGCAGAAGTAAACAAGATAGTTGTCCCTAGTTAAACAAAAACTCAAACATAAGATCTACTAAAACTAGATGAATAGCAAATAATATTTCTCGCTAAATATTAATAAATAACTTAGTATTTACCTAAACCCGTATAAGACTTCAACTAAGCGCAGGCTAGACGCAAGTTCTCATTTTGTGTTAGACGTGGCTCCAAATAAAATTATTTGTTCGTAGTTGCGAACGGCGCCGCGGGCGGAACTATGTAATGACGAAACTTTACTTGTTAGAGGTTCATAACTACCTTGAGATTTACAAAATAAATGCGGGTCATTATACAGGCATTGTTATAAGATAAATCTGGTGTTAATTACGGTTATAAACATGTACTTGGATAATTTCATTTTGTTTCATTCTTCCTTGTCTAAATTAGTCTCTATTCTTGAGTTGCTAAATTGTAATGATTTGATTCAAATTTGACAGAATTATGCAAATAAACACTGGTTTAAAGAGGACTTCTTTTCACTTTATTTTATGACAAGCTTTTGATTGCGGTTTAGCCTGCATTAAAGTCCAATCCCGAGCTAGATGCCGAGTTCCCGGAATAAAATTGCAGCATCCTATTACTGAAAGAATTTTCAAAATCGGACCAGTTTTCCTACAAATTGGCGCATCAAAAATGTATTACGTTTACATATTTATAATAATGTTAAAATAAAAAGAAAAACATTCACATCGAATTGATAACCTCCTCCTTTTTTGAAGTCGATTAAAAATATGTTGGAGAAGGTATTTCTGACACTTTTTGTTATTAAATACTGAGCGTTTGACCGATCGAGGCAGTTAGTTATTGACAGACGTACTGAAAGATTGGCTGGTGACACATTTGTGAAAGTATCACTGTAGCCAGTGATAGTTATTTTTATTTTAATCAAATCGTTTTAGTTTCTAACAATAATATAATGTATAGTTACTGGCTATCCAGCACGCCAGTATTAAATTATTAAAAGAAACACCTCTGACGCACGGGCTCCGCATTCTCAACCTTATTTCAATTGAAGCTGATGTATTTTATTACTCTGAGTGGATTCACAACGAAAGCCACATGAGTAATGTCATAAAACTAAACAAATATTGTATACACTTATACATAGATTGTCAACATGGTAATGACCTTGTAAATAGTATTAGTTGGTTAATAAATAAATAAATTAAGTTTTTAATTGATACAGAAGTTAAAAGCGTCATATTTCCATAGCTAAGTACATATATCTTACTCCCATCCATAGAGACCTTATGTATAACTTTGATATACGATGACTGAAACGTTTGAAGACTTGATTTACGCTCATTTCGGATGCGTGTTCCAAAACTAGTTACAAACTACAATAATTTCGAGCGAGGGTTCCGCAGATTTATTTAAAATTTAAATATTAACTACTAATTTATTCAGAAAGCAGAAATTATTCAGTGGTTGTGTTTATAGGTTTGTACAAACATACGGTATCTTACGTCTGTGTGGTGGAACTAACTGTTTTGTTATATTATGTTATGGTGTTAGTTAAGAGTTAATCCAACTTAGGGGAATTAAAGTGTATTTTTTATTGGAAAAACTCGCCTAAAGAATATTAGGGTTGAAAATGGCGATCAAGGCCTCATCCTTTTACAATCATCATATATTGTTATTAGATGAATTAGTTATGTCAATTGGCAATACATTTAAAATTAAATGATCTGATAGCTCGATTATTTGTGAAGTGAAATATAAATTAAACTCTACATTACTTGGCTATGACAACCACAAGCGACATAATATCATGAATCATTATTTATCTAACATTCGATTATTTTAAGGACCTTTTTTATTACCTTAGAATGTATAACTAAAATCCCATTATTCACCTAATTTCTATCATTTACATAGTTGTGAATTAAATATTTTAAGTCAAAGTTTACCATTACCAATTCAAGATCAAACAAACTGCGAAAATAGCTACAGCGCTACGGCGTAGCTACGTAGAGGCCACGTAGCGCGGAACAAAGGCGACGTTACGACGTAGTCAAAGAGTTTCAAATTAATTTGGCAGACAACGACAGACAGTAATTTTCATTATCCATTGAGACTACACAAAAACCCTCTCGATTTTCCGCGAGATAGAAACTTAATGACAAAAGAAAACAATCTAAATGGAGTCATTTTAAAAGGGTTGCTCGTAAAATCAACGCAAGATTTAATGTGGCCCCCGGGCTTGGAAGCACCGCAGATCGGATAAAAATTAACTGCCCTTCCCCCTTCCTCCGCCTGCCACCCTCGCGGATAAAGAGGGACAAAAGTTGGTATCTTTCTTTAGAAATTATGAGTTAGAGTCTTATTGTTAGTAACAAACTACGCCGTAATCCTTTAGCGTAGAGAGATTATATATAGCATTAGATGAGATAGGGATAACTTAAGAAGAGTTTGTGTATATGTACGTATTTGAGTATATGTGCGTGTTTAATCAGTAATTGTTAGTGCGTAACGTGTGTTTCATACAAAAGGGTTGGTTTAGTATTAATACCAGAGTAGAGCTGTTCATCTCGCCCATTTATATCCAATTATATAGGACGGGATTAATAGTTATGTTACTGTATAAAATATCATGCTCTTGACATTTATGACAAATTCATGTGCGTAGAGTTTTGGAATTATAATGAGCAGAGATTCTGTCGTAGCCTCTCATATCTAAATTGAAACATAATGTACCATTAAAAGTCAATGTACGATGGTAAATTTATTACTTTTTAGGAGTAATTACGGCATTGACGCAATGTGTTTTTATTTTAATATTCGAATAACTTATAAAAGTATATATTGTCCGAGCTTGTGCGAAACTAATACTTTATCGATTGTATTAAATACTCAGTTTTGTAATAGTTCCCTCAAAGTAATAAATAATTACAGTAATAATAATAGTTTCTGAAGTTTCACAGATCTGAAATTCTATTACGACAGTTCCCCTTTCTACGTTTGTTAGTAAACTTACACTAGTCAAAGATAAATAAATCCAATTCTATCTAAATATACGTTATACTCCTTGTAGAGTCTGGAGTGAAACGGGAACGGGTCCGGGAATAACGTTTTTTATTTAATCCCGAGGACCTTAATCTGACCAATCTCAGGCCGCGGGATTGTTGTGTATTGAATGTCGGAGGGTCGAATGTGGAAATATTGGTGAAGTTATTGTGAACTTGGCCACTCATAAATCTTGTTAACTACTATTGGTATTTTTATTCTTATAATGTGGGTTATAACATGGAAATGCTTAATGAACACAACTTAAATATTTTTTGCAGATGCCCGGAATTTGGCAAATTGTTTTCAGATCGTATTTATATAATTATTTACATCAATAAATTTGTGTTTCGATTTAAAACAAATGTAAGCTCATTTAAATCAAATCGAGCAAAATAAGTTTTTCGTCACTTCATCATAAGTTGCAAATAAACTTTTCTTCAACGCGTTGCTGATGTCATCCCTAAGCCACGCAAAGCCTTTTCTGCAATCAGTACATTCCAAAGCTAGTAATGAATTAAAACAGCCCCAGTCTCCCCGTCGCCGTTCGGGAGAAGCCAGCAATCCTGTACAGAATGAACGCTCAGATAAACTGCGCGCCAATTTTCGGCGGATCCGGCAGATTCCTCGGAGCAGCGTCGATATTTATTTTAAAGCCCATTACCCCTCTCTCCCCTCGAGACCTCCGCCCCGGCGCCCCCGCTCTCCCTCGGCAATCTGTAAGGGCGGCAATAAAAACGTCTACAGCACTAATTGTGGAGCGTTGATCTTGCTGCTTTATGATAATTTGATCGGTGAGGGATGCCATGCGATTAGTTTGTGTGAGATATTCGGGGAATTAGGTTTTTTTAATATTTATTTTCTAATAATTTAAAATTAAAAAAAACAACAACATAATAGTGAAATACATGCGTAATAGTGAATTACTAGTTATAATATTGACCTGCTCTACATATTTACTAATCACATTTTTTACATATTAGGACTCACAATATAAAATCACAGTTTAGTATTTGTACAAAATTCCCACACAACGATATTAATAAACAGAACACTACTATTAATGTAAATTGAGATTGCAGATAAAACTTTTTTCATAACTTGTCCCTATATTGAGCATCAGATTTTGTTTACTTAGGTAAGAGAAGCATGTCTTCTACACAAATCAGATAGCTGAGTATTAAACCATTTTATTTTAGATCGAAAAGCGTTTATGATAATTCTCACCCTAGCTATAATTCATAGAAAATTTGAATATTAGCAATGCTGGCAAGGTTAAAAAAGTGTTTCTATCCGATACTTTGATTACGCTCATTTAATTTTTACAACTAACACTGCATATATTTGTTACACTTGTTCTGAGAATACTTCTTCATCATTATATGTATATATAATAAAGTATTTTAAACTAGAAAGAATATTTGCAATACTCTTTCTAGCACAGCTACCCTGATTCTAATTCTCGTTATTAGCATGTCCCATTAATCTGGTTCGTGAGGTACTCATCTGAGAGATCCGCTCTACGCCGCTACGCCGTAGCACTGTGTCGGGATTTGGACTGGATTCAAACGATATTACCCGAGGTAGAGCCGGTAAACCTCTGCGTTTGACTGCTATTGTTACCTATAAGGCTTGATATACGTGCACGAGTATTAGACAACTTAAAATGTTGTGCATTTAAGCCTATAATACTGTTATATTTTATTAGAGCTAGTTATTATGTAACAACTACTGGTTGTCCTAATTATAAATAAATAAATCACATAGTAAAAAAAAACATTATATTACGAATATAAGTGTATATGAAAATGTAAAAATAAGTTCTAATATCACATATGAAACTCTGAATGTATTAAGGTCTAATTCAGCTCCAGAGATATTGAACCATGGTTTTACATAAAGGCAATTTTTATCCTTGAAAAGTGGATTCTAATTTCAGGATATTTATTTATCCCTGATGAGGCACGGCACTGCCACTTTCGAGGCTCTGCGCGTGCGTGTGTGACTGAACTAAAACGGTTACGCCTGTACCTATGTAATCTCTATATCGATCGGTTGATGTTTCAGGAGTATTAAATTCAGTAATTGAAAGATACGGGATTTAGAATCGGATGGTGGGATTTGATAGAGATTATTGATATCGATTCCCCTTTGTAGAAGAGGTGAAAGGTTTTGTCTAAGAAACAGTGATTTTAAAATATAATAGTAATTATTTATATTATTCCTGTCAAACACAATGGGATTGGTAAGAAATGTTGTTTTAAATAAGCTTTGAAATACATTAAAGAAATGGATTCGCTGATACCTTGACCCAAACGGAAGAAGTCTTAACATATAGATTAAATATGATTATAGATAAAAGGAATAATGGAATATTAAGTCTTTCACAGTTTTCCATGTTTAGTATTTTATTATTCAAAGTTTGTGTCTCCTTCACTGTTTACGTATAATTTGTCATAAATACAAAGTGATGAAATCTTTATAAATAAGTTAACCTTAATTTAAGTTTCATAAAGTGCATTGTTAATAAATTCCTAAGTTGGAACGCCCCGCACACTAAGTGACTTAACATTTCGATCATGCACCCCGTCTCTACCCTTTCCTTGTTCGAACCCACGTCACTCAAATCGATTGCATGCTTCACTATCAAAACTGTGTAGACTTCACTGACATATTTCCATGAAGAATTTAAAATGATTTTAAATAGAAGTAGAATAAACATTTAACTATGTTCTTAGAATACCGTAAAGATTTTAAAGAAGTAGACTTATGAGTATAAGTATTCATATAGTATGTATATATTCATTACATTTTTTAGACTGTAATGTAGAGTCAGCCACAAAAGAAGCTGAATAACAGTGGCAAAGGGTGGAATTTTTCGAAAGGGAACCCAACACAATATACATGTACTAATATGTATAAACACGGTCCGCAAATCGTTCTAATAATTAGATTTGACAAAAATTACGAAAGAGAAGCCGCCTAGAATCTAATTATATGAACCTTTCGCTACTGCAGATTGAATATTTTCATTATATTTTCATTGAAGATAATGTGTATAAGCGTTTTAAAGTTATGTTCTCCTATTTTATGACTGTACCAAGGTCGGTTTGATGCTAGAGACATACTATATCTGCATTCTGATGATCTAGAGATGAGACAATTTTAATATCACATGTTTATACAAACTTGTACGATAAATTTTTTCATCGTTCTATAATTCATCTTCTTTGAACTAAGATGACAGCACTGAACTGCAGATAGCATAAAAATATCACTAATATTTAAATCTCAAAATTTTAATAGAATTAGCCAAATTATCTATACGATCAAATTACCTCTAGTATAAAATTAGACCGAACATAAAGTCATTTAAACTTAACTGATAATTAAAAA
This sequence comes from Manduca sexta, assembly GCF_014839805.1. NCBI lineage: Eukaryota > Metazoa > Arthropoda > Insecta > Lepidoptera > Sphingidae > Manduca > Manduca sexta. Next base: position 10,900 of record NW_023594362.1, read on the forward strand.
GGAGCAATGTTAATGAATTTGTTAATTGAAAACAGCGATAAAGAGAAGGGACCATAACAGTTCAAAGGAAATTTAAACTTAAAAGATAAATTAAATAAATAGGCCGTATAAAATATGAAAATTATTTACGCATTTTATAAGTGGTAAATCTAAATCTGGCGAATAGGCTGAAAGCAAGAGTTTAACGGGTGAATTTGCGCAATCAATTTTATTTCAGTTTCGCCGATATAATTATATGCAAAACATAACATAATTTCCTTTGGTAATGAACTGTTTATGGCCAGGCATGGTAGATAAGTGAAGGTTACAAAAAAAATAGTGATTGAACTAATCACTTTCAAATGACTCTTCAAAAGACTTGAGGAGAAGTTTGTAAATTTAAGTAATAATACACTGACTGATAAATAATGTTTATGAATAACATTAGTTATTAAGATAACAAATATAGGTAATAAGTAATAACCTATCATGAGACAGAATACATATAACAAGAAGTGGGTGCTCTAGTTTCATATCTGCTACCCTCCGTAGGAATAAAAGCGTGATTATATGAGTGTCCCGATAACTTTACGAATAAAGAATAAAATTAACACTGATTAACTTACACATAACGTTTGCTTTGAACTCCTAGCTCTATAACTATATTTTACACAGGGACTTCTTTATTTAATGTGGACTAGCGACCTAACTTATTAAATAGCCAAATGACTTCTCCAGCCCATTGCTATCAAACTCCACGGGATCATTCCTTTGGTTAATCTCAGGATAACCAAAAAAATCATTAAAATTGCTGGAATCATTTTGAAGTCAATAGGGAACATACATACACACATTTATTTTAATAGGTAGATAATCATTTTTTTGGGGAATTTATCCCTCAAGGGATCCTATCTACAAAATATGTCTTATATGCAATCGTGTAATATCAGAAAGGTATAGTAGCCGCGGGCCTCAGAGGGAACTCAAACGAGTTTACACTTCAAACACTCCCAAATTGCCCCTTGATGGGACTCACACGATCAGACCTGAGGGCGGAGGGACGCTTCTTTTTATAATGAACAGTAAATTGCCTCGTTAAAACATAAGAGGTTGCTTGATGGCCTGTTTGTAGTCTTGTCTCGGTTATGCTTTTGAGGTAAAATGATTCGTTGTTACAAGACTGCCTGATACTGAATGAGATTTTAGAGGTAGTCGTAACTGCATAGATAGAATATAACTAGCTTGATGAACCTGGATAGAGTACCTACTTATGAAAGAGTAATTTAGTTGAATAAAGGCTATTCATAATAAAGATTATAATGATAAAATATGTCCACGAGGTAGACAAATGACTTAATAAAGTCAGGAGGTCGCAGGATGCGGGCTGCTTACAATACGTCGATCTGGAGATTTTTGAGGGAGGCTCAGGTTCAGCAGTGGACATCCTGCGGTTGATAATGAAATATACAAATAATCATAAGGCTATATACGGAGATATCGACTGTTTAGTTTTTGTTTGTTTTACAAATATCAACTAATAAATTGTGGATTAGTCATAACATTAATTAAGGCATTTGCAGTTCACAATAATTCTATGAAACTTAACATAAACTATTCCCACCATTTTGTGTCGTTTCTGATGCAAGAAGACAGCACCTGACGAGCGTAGGTCAATGTCATGCAATACAATTTAATGTTCTGCTCCTGTAAAATGTGATATAATAATCAAGATAAGAAGGTGCGTGTCATTTGAATATGTTGTTTGGAGTTGGTTGAGACACAAAAGCGAGAGTCACATGTTTGCCACTCGACCAATCACAGTGAAACGACAAAGGCTTTCGTGTCGTGTTTTTTTTTATTCTAAGGGAGCAGAATGGTATCTACTTTTTTGACCATTTGTACTATTGGTTAAATTCAGGCCAGTGGCTTGGTAGGTTCGTCGTCTATACATATAAAACAAAGGCCCTTTTTCGGTCTGTCTGTATGTTATCGATTTTATCTCGGAAATCTACTGATATTTGGAATTGGTGTGAATAGTTTAAGACCCTGGGAAGGTTATAGGCTATTTTCTATCCCAGAAAAACTCATTCATACGGGCGAAGCCGCGTGCAAAATCTAGTTTTGTATAAAATAAAGAACAAAATATTATCCGTGGACTATTTCAGTGTCACATCGTGTGGATAGTAGAACGGTTTGGGACATGTTTGATCTCTATGATTGATAGAACTAGCCCGCGGCGCTACACTCTGTCGATCTGTTTTGCTCCTCGTGTGCGCACTAGGGAGCACTGGAAGTTCATTGTTATGGACATTGCCTTTCGGTTGTGTTATCTTCTCAATATTCTAAATTAGAAAGATGGTTTTTAGAAATAAACACAAAAAATCGTTGAACCGTTTAGGAAGAAAAATGACATGTAGATAGATCATAATGTCCTGGTTTAACATATTATTCCGGAAAATCTTTATAAACAATTGGAAAACTAAATCAAAATCGGTTCATTCGTTTGGAAGCTACGATACACACAACACATAAATACGTAAGCGAAACATATAAAACACCCCATTTTTTGTTGAAAGCTAAAAAAGGGGAATGTAGAATTCCTCGGATCAGTTTATCCCTAAATTGAATCCTGCGTATAACACTTTTAACAAATTCTCTGTACCTTCACATGAGAAAGGGCTTCTAAAGACATTTAGGAGAAAATAAAAAAGTACACTCTCGTTACGAAGTGAGCTGGAGTGATGTGCGGGCGTGAGCGGGGGTGTGGAGGGAGCGAAGGGGAGGGGGGATAGGCCTCCTCTCACGTTTCACGTAGATTGATGTGTTTATTTTCTTCTGAACTCGAATTAATTTTGAAACTTTTTCTCTACAGCCTTTAGTCGCGTGAGGGTCTCTGAGGATCGTTTAGATGTCACGATTTTTATTGAGATTCAATTAATCTGTAGAGTAAAGACACCAGTATTCGCCACTAAAGAGGTCAAACATAAAACCATGCCTATTTTTGACAGGAAAAGAGGAATATCGCTACTTACGTAATTTCCCAGGTTATGTTTGCGCGTTGTGAACGAACCCTTATATCCGAATCACAGTATGTTGTGTAGTCGCGCCGAGTTCGCAAGTTTTTCAACTCCTCAGATATCATCCGCGAGATGATTTATATAACTGCGTGCCGCAAAAACTTTTAGTAGTGTTGTAGCATGATATCCGAAAGACGTGATGTCGGATATCGGATATGCGTTGCCGTATTAATGTAATTAAGTCTCGGATATTTATCCGATTACCAGTTCATTTAATGATTTTTGTGTTAAGTTTTTTATCCAAGTTTACGTATGGAAAAGAGTACAATTAAAATATCCGACTGCATAAAATTTTATAAAGAAAGTACAATATTTTGTAAATGTTACTGCCTTGTGTAACACGTTCTAGTGAAGATTTTTTTGTATTTTCAGTTCACAATGGATACTGCCCTTATTGATGACGTCACTAACCACGTGACAATGTTTATAGGAACTTCAGTTTCAAAAATTTTTGTGTCTAAAAATTCATACACTTGACATATTCTACATGAGGTCTAAGGTAGGAAGTCAGAGGTCAAAGTTTTGAACCAAACCTATTCAAATTAGAGCAATTCGTCT
>NW_023594363.1:0-14511 GCF_014839805.1 Manduca sexta
CAATTTATATATTATTAATTTTTAATACTCGGGTCACAAAAATGTAGAGTTGCAATGGTACTGGCTTGGTGCCAGGAGACCGGGGCCGTCTCAACAGTAATGCGGTAACCACATGTATTCAGAAACAGGGCTCAGGAACGATATTTAACGGGATTTTTGGATATGTTATCGATTCAGTACTGTTACTTTAATATCCAATTACTGTATTACATAAATATTGAGCCTAGAGTCTGTTATTTGTAATGTGAATAGACAATTTTGTGGTTATATGTAGCTGGTTGATTGTCGCTTCCGATAGGTTGATCTAGAAATTTTTAAAGTAGGTTTTTTTATTGCTTTAAATGACCAGACGATCTTGCTGTTCGTCTGGTGGTAAGCGATACGCCACCCATAAACAGTAGAAACACCATCCAATAACTTGAATTACAAAGTATTGTTTGGTATTCTACTGCGCTCGCCATCCTGAGACATGAGATGTTTACTCTTATTATGTCCAGTAGTTACACTGACTACAATTTTCTTCAAACCCGAACACAACAGTGACTACTATGCTGCTCAGCGGCAGAAATATACATTGTGGTGGTACCTACCCAAGCAGACTACCACAGATACCTACCCCCAGTTATGTTCAGCAGTGGACATTCTGTGGCTGTTGTAATGGGTTCTAAGTTAAAAAAAATCTTAACTGTTTTTCACATTGCCAGCAAGCAATCCACATAAAGACGTGAATTTGTAAAACGATATCTTTTATCTAATACAATATCATAAAATAGAAATGAGTTCCATGATTTTTTGGACCACATTTCTGTCTACCTTTTTGTGAAGACACATATTCACGCTTTCTACCTCCGAAGGGGTAAATTCAACTGATACATCTAATTCTCTCCGTGTGTATTCCGACCCATGATGTGATAGAGGGCAAGCCTATCGCTTACCAAGTACCAGGAGACTCTGTATTGCTAGTACGAAAATTTTTGCCTAACTCGGTATTCGAACCAGAAACCTCAGGACTGCAGTCGTATCGTAATAGAAGAATGCTACCAGGGCTCTTCGGGGTTATATGTACATGGAACCTGAAAGTTGACATTTTAAATCAAAAAACACACATTACGCATTAATCGCCAGGGCGCAACCAGGGCACCCACTTTTTTGCCAAGTGTGTTCCGTCCCATGATGTAATAGGGAGCGAGCCTATTGCCATAATATCATGCACAAATTCTATATTTCGCGCTGATACTGAGCAGTAAAACCCAAATATCACTTTGCCCGACCCGAGATTCGAACCCAGGACCTCAAAGGCTACCGTAACGCGCATGTAGTACAACTACGCCACCGAGGCAGTCAGACAATATAAAAAAATTGCAATGAATTGTTTTTTTAACTCATTACTTAGGATTATAGTTCATACGAATATCCGATCAATCGCTGTGGGATTTATTTGATTGCAATAATTGGATACATGCTTTTAATTTCATTAAGCGAATGGATAAATGCAATCTCATAATTGTTCTCTTGATTTATTTTTTATATAAAAATAACAGCTTTTTGTAATGCTTTTGTTTTTTATTGGATGGTTATTGTCTTATTGCAAAGGGTTCTGTTGGTTTAATATTTAAAACTGTCCAATAAGGACCATATTTCCCGATTTAAGTTTCACTTTGCAAACCTTTCAAAGATCAAATCATCTATAAATTTCAAAATATCATTCACTGGCATTCGCTTTACGTGTTCTATTTAGTAGTTTATAGTCAGTAATCACAGGCATTATTATTACACCTTTGCCTTAGAATAATTAGAACGATGTAGTAACCCGGTTCGTTAAACACACATGCGTACACTGAGCTGACACTGGGAAGAAAAACAAAACATCATTTTGCCCGACCCGGGCTTCGAACCTGAGACAACAATACTCGTACCGCACAGGCAATACAAATACGCCGGTAGCAATCTCCATTACTTCAATATTCACAGCTGAATACTTTCATGCAAAGACGTAACCATATTCTGACGAACTACACGTCTTGTAAAAATTCAGCCTTACTGTGTTTTACAGAGTCCATGAAAACCACTGATCTCAGCAATATCTGTAGCGGCAACTAACCCTGTACCTAGAGGCGTTTGATGGTCCGTAAAACACAGAATATTTTAACTTTGAATACACTGCTGTATTTTATGCATCCTTACTTTTATTGAGATCTTCGTGTCGTATGTTGGTATTAAATGTACTTTTAATATTAGATTATGTAGCTGAATGTCGCAATGATATAACATTCTGTTCCACTGCTGGGCATCTTATACTAGGGAGGCTTTAAATAATGCACTATACGGCCCTAATGCGCATAGACTATTATACAGATGTGAATGTAATAGTATATTTGTATTCCCTCGGATAACGTTCACCGTACCTAAAGTGTAAAACCTCCAATAGTAGTTCATATACTCGTAAGTGTGTCGCGTTCCAGGATGAGCCTGTGTATATGTGATTGCAAATAGGCCAGCATAATTATATAGAATGGCAAGGATAGGACTAGGAATAGGGATACAAATAAGGATAGGGATAAGAAGTAATAATCTTTCGTCCTAATTCTAAAAACTGTTGTTTTGACTTCTGTGATTCTATAAAGATCCCCATATATTATCTCCAATATCTATATCTGGTAATCATCGCTTGTCAGTCGAGACTAACTGGACCCCTACTCCACTTACCATAAGCTCCAATGGGTAACTTTGCCATATCTATAAAAGAAACAAAAACAGACTTCATACATTGCGAGAACCTTACTCTAAATTCTTATGTATATTACATTCCTTCGTCATTAAAGTGAGATTTTGAATAAGAATACAAAGTTTAAAATATAATTGCCTCCATTTTTGAACTAGCGATTTTAGCATTCTTTTTTATTCCCAACTATATCGCCGCTACAAAATATTAACTGATTGAAAATTCCCTTCCAAAACAGTCGGTCAACGCTGTTCTCTACGTGTAGCCGATAGATTACCCGAGCTAACTTATATTTTAACTTCGCTACCGACTGTACATAATGTATGAATGTGTATGGATGTCGGCCATTACCTAAATTCAGTACGTGTTGTTAAAATTGTTGTATAAATTGCTTTGAGTCTGTGTTTTATGTTCGTTTCCTGATATCGATTAGTTTGTTACCTGCGGATGTGCCAATCATCGCGCAGACGCTTTCAAATTGTTAACGAAAACACAACACTTATATGAAACTCAAGATCTTTCCCAGAATAAAACTTCTATAATACACTTTGTTCGTTTCCTTATATCGATTGGTTTGTTTATACCTACGGGATGTACAAGTCGTCGCGCAGGTGCATTCAAATTTTTACTCCGAAACACTACAGTACTCTATGAAAATGAAGTATCCACAAGAAAAAATCTATTATGCACTTTCATAGATTAAATAAATCTTTATATAGCTCGTCAAATAAATACGTATCGAAATATATATTATTTGATAAAACGAATATATTAATGCAAACAAAAAAAAAAAAACAGATGTGACAGAAAAAAATGGTTATAGCTACGTTGCATAAATTTTATTTGCGATATACTCTATATTATCTTTATATTTCGTTTTATTGTCTCTGTGCTAAATTTATACAAATCTGTACAGTATTTCTGCATTTTTATACAAATGACACATTTGTAATACTATTATGATTCTATCATTTAAATTTTGAAATGAAAATAGTTAACGTATTTTTTTCGCGATATATTTCTTTCATTTTATGTTGGTCACGAAGCGGCCTCTGCTGGTCGCTGCAAAATCTTCGAAACATCAAAAGTAAAAATTAAACAAAATATCGCAAAAAAATACTTTTCAATGTCGAAGATTTCTAGTTCTCGCATGATACTCTACGCTTAATACATTATATTTCTTCTTCACAAAGTCTACGTACACATCGGCAAACCATCAAACACAAAGTTACCAATAAACTATTTAGCGTCGCAGGAACGTTCCAAATTGCGTTACCGACGTCTTGTGCCCCAACAGCTTGTAAACGCTGCAAATTTAGATGCGATAGTACAAGCTAATGTATTTGAAGATTGTGCTATATTTAATATATAATAGTGAATGTCTAAGTATACAGAGATGTAATTCACTGGTCCCTTAGGTGTTACATACTTATAATTCTTATTATTTAAGGCCGAAACTCTAGTTCCAGGTAAAATAGAAACTGAGGCCTCTAATAATCTACGAAGTAATAAAAATTACTTAATGACTTTCGCAAGTTTGGGTTGAATCCCAGTATCTACTAAAAATATTAAGTATTTTTATGGAAGTAAAACAAAATTTACCAGTTTTCAATACTAAGCTTTCTCAAGCAGGATTATAAAAAACAAATGAGGAAAAACTGCAGTCGATTTTGTCAGGAATGTTTGAGCTCATGTATTAGCATATCAGAAAATAATTACAAACCTAAGTCAAGTCTGCTTCGTCCAAAAATAATTCACCATAATCACTGGGAATTTTATTAGAATGGCAACTTTGTTTTAAGGTTAACAAGGTGATATTTTCCACGTTACATAAAACAAAATTAAATAAAAAAATATATATTCATAAGTAATATTTAGAAATGCCTATAAATATTTCGTGTATTTTTAATGTTTCAACCACTTTTATTTATATTACATTGTTCCGTAACAATAAAATATTTCAACATGTTTAGTAGCTGAAAGGCAAAACAAATTCGGTCAAAGAAGCACCGAGCTCACTCGATCGACGTAACATGTTGCATATTTTAAATGTATTTTAACACTTTTCTGCCTTGTCTGTTTTAAAAACGATTTTACGACGGGAAATTTCATGAAGTGTCAATATTGCGTTGAAATATTGTCTTAACATTTTTCATTTTCGTAGTCAGTGGCTCTTTCACTCTTGGTGTGATAATGACATTAATTCTTGAAGTAGTTTTTGCTCACGGTTTACCAGTTCGCTTTATTTTATTCTCTCAAGTAGAACAAGGTCAACGGGTCCTACATCGCCTATCAGTGGCGAAGGATGAAATTTTCCGAAAAGGAACCCGACACAACACCGCACTGTCTATTTCTACCGCCAAGCAGCAGTGCGTAGTCACTGTTTGGGTGATATACTTAGACTTAACATCTCATGTCTCAGGATGGCGAGCGCAATGGAATACCAAACAATACGTTGTATTTCAAGGTGTTGGATGGTGTTTTTTCTGTTTATAGGCGTTCGTATATTTTACCATCACGCGAACGTCAAGCTCGTCTCGTCATTAAAAGCAATAAAAAAAACAACATAATATAGGTACTAATATGCATAAATGCAGCCTGCAAATAGTTCTAATGACTAGTTTTTACATAAAATTACAAAGATAGGCACAAATACCGGGTTATATAGAGCCTTCTCCACCACCGTCTACGCGTCAAATCCGTCTTTTTGTAATAACGCGCGTTTTAATCAAAGGACAGCTTTCATGGGAGCATATGTAAATAGGATAATTTTCAGCGCTTTAATCTATACGGCTAACAAATCTGTCCTTAGATTAGAACGCCTGTAACTGCAAAAAGGCGGTTTTATCCCCATAGACGGAATATCCTGACCTTACAAAAAAAAGATATGTGAGTATTAAAATTTTGTTTAAATCACTGCAAAGTACTGCACTACGCTCATCTACTATTCAATATATTATGTAGTCATAATGCCTAGTAATTAAACTTGTTACAGTCCTAAAGCTGTACTTGCATATTGCTCACAGCTGCATGGCACATACAGGGTCATTTTGGCATTGCGTTAATAAATGAAACCACGTACTCATCCTTACCTCTGCTAATTTGTGCCAAAAATTATTAATTAATAACGAATATTTGGAGCGAAATTCCCAATTTATTTTTCAAATTATTTGATTATTTTGTAATTTTGTGCAAATATGGCGTATGCGTAAGTGTATTTCTGAGAAAAGTATGATGTTGCCGCTGCTACAAATTCTCTTAAAGTTAGTATAAGAGCGTGTAAAATTAAAACTACTTTTTATATTTATTTTTTTCGGAACATGCACTTTTTAATTTACATCTACCCTGTAAATATCTTTTTCTGAATTACTATCAAGAAGATAAGTATGTGATTTAATTTAATAACTCAATCTCAAAATTACTTTATACGTACCTACCAAGTCAGACTCACATACGATATATATGTATACTTATACACAACACATTTCAGTTCAAAATAAAACAATACTCATTTTAAGTAAATGATAAACAAATTTTGTTATTTGTATGCAATATGCAAACATTCCGCTTGTGTTGACGCAATTGCATATGAAGGGAGAAATACCTTAGCGGAATATTGTCGTAGGTGTTGCGAACATATTGGTGTTATGCGGGTCTGCTCACAAGAATCTATCCCGAAGTAAAAGTTCATTGAGGATTTCTCTTAGTGTGCCAAATTGGTCCAAATTAGTTCCGCTCAAGCCGGCATAATTGTGTAGACTAGCGAGGAACAAACATCTCTATGTAGATCCCATTCTACTTACCATCGGGTGTAGTGGAGTGTGCTATTAAAAGAGTACTTCTAAAAAACATCTACACTAACTTGCATTTAGAAAAAAAAGGGTTAGGTAGAAACCAAACAAGGGCCCAATATTTAGCTAGTAGCCCAGAATTTCTATCATTCTCGTGATTCGAATATATCGATTCCCGCTATTCATTTCGGTGACTCATTTATTAAAGTATAAAAGTATAAAGTATTTCTCAAAATAAACGTACATAACGAAATATTCTTACGATTTTTCTGTCCCTCTGTCAAAAAAGACAGTTTTGTTTGTCTGAATACGTATTCATTCAATTATAACTTTTTAGAACACATTTTCAAAAGAATCTCTTCATTTTTAGAACGAATTTGTTCTGTCAAATAATATTACTTATATAGAATGATTTTATTAAAACAAACAAAAAACAGATGAGACAGGAAAAATCGTCACTTCAATTCACAAAAACTAAACATTTATTTTTAAGAAATACTTGTTAACTAAATGAATATTTAAACTTACATTAATTGATACATCGCACCCTTAGAACTAAGGTGACCTAACTGAAAAAGACAAGTTAGAAGGCAATATAAGCGGCGATAGCCTAGTTGGTTGTGGAACGGACTGCCGAGACAAATGTCAGCGGGTTCAAATCCCCAAAGGCCTATACCTCTGACTTTTCTAAAGTTAAGTGCGTATTCTTTGTGAATTATTGCTTGCTTTAACAGTGAAGGAAAACATCGTGCGGAAACCTGTATACTTGAGAAGTTCTCTATAGGAATTTCGAGGGTGTGTAAAGTCTACCAACTCGCAGTAGGCCAACGTGGTGGACTAAAGCCTTAACCCCTCCTCAGTGGTAGAGGAGGCCCGAGCCTAACAGTGGGACAGTATAATACAGGATTGATATTATTATTATTATTTATAGAAGGCAATGAATTGGGCGGTCGTCGAAAGTGAGAATCTCAGTTTCTATTCTATAATTTTGTCTCTCGTCATAGGGTTATAGATGATGCTTTAGAAGGTCGATCTTTAACAGAATCAAAAAATATATAAATTTTGAGTTAGGTCACTTAGCTCTGAGGGTGCGACATATGCTTATTCATAACCCATTTTTCTAAGTCGGATCCTCATTTGTATCATTGAGTAATAAATATCCGATCGAGTATCAGTAGGAAACGCTGCAGATTCATATGTGTTGGAAAACCAGATATTAAGCTTGTAAAGAGATGGAAAGGAGTGGCGTTAAGGCGCATATCTTTTATAATAAGTTCCGCTTCGTATTACATGGATTTTTTTATATATAGGGAGCAAAGGAATACGGTTCACCTGATGGTGAATGATCATCGCCGTCCATGAACATCTGTTATACCAAAGGGCATATGAAAATGTTGTAAGTAATGCCGTATTTCTATGGTAAATATGAGATCTTGTATATCAAGATATTTTTAAAACCTAAGTATCATTCTTTGCCGCCATATATTTTTATTTGGGCAATGTGACCCTACTGCATCATATAAGTGGAGCGGGGTCCAATAAAATGTCGACTGATGAGTAATGATTACCCTCGTCAGTTAACATAATAGGGGACCGGCCTATGCTTGATTTTGTACATTATTCTATATGTAATGGTTAATAATACGAAAAAGAAGCACTCCTGCGAAAACTGCATAACAATTGGTTAAAAATGAGCGAGTAATTCATATTTAAAATATTGTAACGTGCAGAAGTGGGCGCGACGTGGGGATATCGCTTCATCTCTTTTTTCGCACGCGTCGTAATTCCCGATGACGTCACATGTGGATATTTCGTCTCTTTTTGATTCTTGTTAATTACCTCTTCCACCGAAATTCAAAGACTTATAACTTGTTGATTTTTTACCGGATTTTAATAATTCCTTCGGTGTTATAATTTATATTATGTAAATATTTGATAATAGTAAAGAACAAAAATGAGTCCGGTACCCTATTATGCCGGCCTGTTGGAACCGGATATACACAGACTGACCCCGGAACGCGACACTATGGAGGGTTTTAACACCTTGTCGCTATGCGGCCGGATATAAAAATCCTACCACCAGCATTCCACATCTTGGCCATCGCCACTCTTAATTATAAGTAAATTAACTTGCAACTCATAGAAATACGATTTTTCCGTACAATTTCCCCTTAACCCTATGCAATGTATTACAGAGCGGCTGTCAGTGGTGCTGTGCACACAGAACTGTACTCGTTAACCCTAAATGTAGCAAGCCTTATTGATTGCCTGTGGCCCGGCCGCGAGCTATACCTGTGATCGACTACTGTGAGATTTGCATTTTTTTTATTGAGGCCTAAGTGATTAAAAATGGTTGTACTTTAACGCTATAATTGCTTTAGTATAGGTAATGATATTATTTAGAAGTTTAAGGATTATGTTTTTAGTAATATTATTTACGTATAGGTAAATAGAAGATTTTTTGACTCACTTATACGACTACTGAAGCTGTCCTTCGCAATTAACGCCCTTAATTGTAAAAACATATAATCCGAGTTGAGATAACAGATAGACCAAACTTAGAGGAAGAATGCTTGATTATCCATTAAGCGTAACCAAAATAATAGAACATTCTAAATATAATATACATTAACCAAAAATACCGATCCGGAAATTCCGGTAAAACCCATCACAATTTCCCGGTTAAACCTATAAAACATTTCCGCAACTCTGCATTGGAAAAATAATATCATAGTACACTTATTAACACAGCGCGGCGGTTGGTTACATGTGAAGTCGATTACCAAACTGTCAGTGGATGGTTTTAAAAAAAATCAAATCCAGTACCTTCGGAGCTTGCAAAACAATCAACGGACTCACCGCGAACCGGAATACCGGGACACCCCAGTGTTTAAGAGCCCGTATGTGTGTTAACTTCTTTACCCAAGATTAATTCGGAAGCTTTAGATATTTGGATGAATAATTTCTGTTTTATTGTAATGGATTTGTTTGGTTGTTTGTGGTAGTTTATTGTTCTTATTTAAATAAATTCTATATTTTAATTTGCTATTGGATTCCGTTACATTTGAAAGTTAAGTATGTTTCTTAAGTATTATCTTACACAGGGTAGGAATGAGAAGTATTAACTAATGTAAAGTAAAATTATTAAGTCTTATAACTCCTTCTCGCTTCGAAGTACCGTACAATAAATTACGTATCTGACGTCATACCTCCGTGACGTCACCGGAAACCCCACTCATCGTAACTAAAGCATTAGCCAGGTACATTTCTTTAAATATCAATTAAAATGTGAATACAGATGAATAGAGCGGTGACGAGCTCCCGTCCTAATAGGGTTTATTGGCGAGCCGCGTCTCGAACAATTTTTGAATGCATCGACTGCACGGCCGGACCAATTACTCGACCGGTCCGCGGTATATTCCGTACTGACCCAACTCTGAGCGATTTTAAATTGAATTTCTCGGAATTACGACGACATTTTCCGGAATAAAAGAAACTATACGGGTATGTTTTGCGATTAGGTGATATTTTGTTATTTTATAACGATTCTATTTTGAAACATTGTTTTTTTGCAAATGTATAAATTAACGTCAGTCATTACTTTGAATTACAGTATTGCATAGACTTCATGCACTCCTAACGTCGACAATAGCTGTAGCTCATAATGTTATATTTAAGGTTATCCTTCCTCTTGTGATGTAGATTCAACTCTATGGCCACTATAATGTACTTAATTTAAAAAGAAAAACTGACATACTTTCGTAATGTGTTCGAAATTCGAAATTTAAATTTTCATTTTAAAATAAATTATTTAAATAAGTTCGTTGAATCCCAACACTCATAGAAATGCAAGCCAATTACCTTCCCTTGTGTTTCCATCCATATACTCACAATTTTCGGAGTAAGAAAATTGCGATTCCAGTGATTTGGTAGTTTGTTTCCAAGAATTTCTGCATTAGCATATATCCTTACTTTTATCAGCACCGAGATTGCTTCCATAGTTGTTTTTTTTTATGCGTTATATCTCTTGGAAACTTGTATTTTCGATATCTTTCGATGTTTTGACTCGATGTTAATTTGTGAAAACAATATTTTGTATAACTATTTTTTTTACATGTATATTTTGCGTTGAACCCCAAGCGATAATAAACGATGCAAAGTCTCGTCAGAAAAAATTAAAATACATAAGAAACCGTGATAAAATCCGATAAATGTTTTATTTTACTTTATTTACTCTAAAATCTAAAACAAATGTAAATAAAATTAAATAGCGGTTTCGCTCTTGCAAATTTAACTTTCGCCTCTGATACCCTCACCAGCCAATAAACCCTCCTATTCGAATTTAGGCCACTGCAGATATGTATCTCACCTGACATCAGTCAGATACATAGGATATATTATAGTGCAAAAGTGTGTGCGCAATACAGATACGCTCTCTGCTCCTTTACTCTCGTAGTCCAGTGAGACAGCAATCCGACATGATCAGAGAGATCAGGCGCAGAACCAACGGCTCTACGTGCTTTCCGCGGCACGATGCCATCACATTGCCAACATCCCCACTTTATTATGCAATTAAGTATTTTTAAGATGGAAGCAACCACAATTATTTTTCCACAACCCGGGACTCAAAGCCAGCACCTCATCGCAGGAAGATAAAAGCGGCGATAGCCTAGTTGGGTGTGGAACGGACTGCCGAGACGAATGTCCGCAGGTTCAAATCCCAAGGGCACACACCTCTGACTTTTCTAAAATCATGTGTGTATTTCTTTGTGAATTATCGTTCGCTTTAACGGTGAAGGAAAACATCGTGAGGAAACCTGCACATCTGAGAAGTTCTCTATAGGAATTTCGAAGGTGTGTGAAGTCTACCAATCCGCACTAGGCCAGCGTGGTGGACTAAGGCCTAATCCCTCTCAGTAGTAGATGAGGCCCGTGCTCAGCAGTGGGCAAGTATATAATACAGGGCTGATATTATTATTATTATACCTCATCGCAGTAGTCGTAGTCGTACCGCATTACAACTACGTCACCAAACTAATTATAGACACCCGATCTATACCTAGCATAACTATTTCGAAAACGACTGTATATGTATATGTATTAATATGATATAGGCTATCAGTGGCGAAGGACCGATTCCTGCCGACTTCCCTTTATAAAGAATTAATGTAGAATCTAATTATTATGTGAACTAATTACAGACCGTATTTATGAATATTAGTACCTAATTGTTATGTCGGATTCCCTGTAGGAGAATTTCATCTTTCGCCGCTGTAGGCTGTCATTAATCTCCCATTTCACTTGTATCCCTACTATATGTAACAGGTTCGAGAATACCCATAAGTTATGTGGTGTAATAAACTAGTGTGCGATCGAATATGTTTCTTCATTAGCTTTGAGTGTGATGGGTTGGGCTGTACCAAAGTTCAAGTTACAAATAAAAATTTCTACGATGTACCTGGGACCTTAAATGCTTTTACAATCGTTAAAACTGATAAAAAAGAGGAATGACATAAATAAGTCAATTGCTATTATGTGTCATTTCCTTACATATAAAAAAGAAAAAAATAAAACTGATAAAAAAATAGGAATGACATCGATAAGGTCGAATTGCTGTTATGTGTCATTTCCTTACATATATAAAAAGAAAAAATAAAACTGATAAAAAATAGGAATGACATCGATAAGTCAATTGCTATTATGTGTCATTTCCTTACATATATAAAAAAGAGAAATTAAAATTGTTAAAAAATAGGAATGACATCGATAAGTCAATTGCTATTATGTGTCATTTCCTTACATATATAAAAAATAAAAATTAAAATTGGTAAAAAATAGGAATGACATCGATAAGTCAATTGCTATTATGTGTCATTTCCTTACATATATAAAAAGAAAAAGAAAACTGATAAAAATAGGAATGACATCGATAAGTCAATTGCTATTATGTGTCATTTCCTTACATATATAAAAAGAAAAATTAAAATTGGTAAAAATAGGAATGACATCGATAAGTCAATTGCTATTATGTGTCATTTCCTTACATATATAAAGAAAAAAATAAAACTGATAAAAAATAGAAATGACACCAATAAGTCAATTGCTATTATGTGTCATTTCCTTACATATATAAAAAAGAAAAAAAAAGTCATTAAATTGCAAGAAACAATGTAATTATTGGTCACATGTTACTATAATAATTCTGGTATTCTAGCGTCTATTAGTCAATTTATACAATTTGATAGTTTTTATAATGTCTTATTGTCATTGATTTAATCGTCTCTTACGCACGTTTACCGTGAAAATTAACATTTAATAAACATTTTCCCTAGATAGAAAGTAGGTTATAGTACTCGGGTGTTATATAACTTTCTATCAGCGAAAAAATTAAATCGGTTTAGTAGTTCCTGAGTTTAGCGCGTTCAAACAAATTCTTCAGCTTTATACATTTATTAATTACTAGTTGACCCGACAGACGTGGTTCCGCCTTAACTATGAATTTGCAGCGCGCATTCTGTCAATCGCTCACAGTTATTTCAAACAATTTATAGTTATATAAAATTAATATTTTCGTTAAGTTTTCTTAAATTTTCTAATTTTCCGCGCTATCTTTTGATTTTTCTTTCATAAGATCCTTCTCCTGACAATAGCAAACACAACAAAAAAATAATTAAATCGGTCCAGCCGTTCACGCGTGATGGCGTGACCAAGAGAAAAAGGGATTCATTTTATATACATAGATTAGTAAAGATATATGCCGTGGGTAGACGTTTTGCTCGGTCGGATTGCAGGCGCATCGTCGTATAGTTACATTATATTGTTGTTTTATTTTGAAATATGGAATGGGTAACTGTATTTAGTTCAGTTATATAAAGTTTGGAATATTTTTGGTTTTATGCTCAGTAATTTTTTTATGAAAACACTCGCGCCGATTGGCTATTTTATAGTCAATAATATTATTGTATTCAATTCCTTTCAAGCTAATTTCTGTCCTATATAATGTAATATTGGTCACAATTTTTAATAATGGACAAATTACTTGTGTTTTCAGAATAAATTATAAATTTTTGGGTTAAGGAATCTAATCTAAGTCATCATGATTAATAGCCCAAGTATCTAAACCAATGTGTTTATTCTCCAAAACCTCTCATGTTTATTAAAATATAAAGTTCTAATAACCTGGTAAAATTGGGCCTCGTACGTGCCACTCCACGCCTGGTTGCTGAAATAAATATCTTAATACTTTCACTCAAGGTTGCTTATGCAAATGACACGTTTTACATGTCAGAATTAACAATACTTTGCCGACAACTCGAAATTAGTTCGGAAGATGTGTGTACTTAATTATCATATTGAAGGATCGGTGAAATTACGACCCTTTGTAATTTCTTCATAAAAATTCAGACTAATTTGGTTCTCTGTTATCAGTATTGCTTTTTTTATTGCTTAGAATGACAAGACGTTTGCCGTTCGCCTGATCGTAAGCGATACGATCACATTAGAATCACCATCCAGCACCTTGAATTACAAAGTATTGTTTGGTATTCCACAGCGCTCGCCATCCTGAGACAGATGTTAAGTCTTATATCCAGTAGTTACACTGGCTACAATGTCCTTCAAACCGGAACACAACAGTGACAACACACTGTTGTTTGGCGGCAAAACGAACATTGCGGTGGTACCTGCAAAGCGGACTCTCACATGAGACCACCACTTACCTACTTTACCTACTACAGTTACCGACTATGAGAACATCAAAATCCTTTAGTAGCAATCCATATCGCTATTTATACGATGCTGGCGCCATCTATTTGAAAGATTAGAGACTATTTTGGCTGGCTGGCCAGTAATTAAAAAAATAAAAAGCCAATATGTAATAAAAGCCATGTATCAAATTTTATCAAAAATTCATTCAGCGGTAGCAGTGGTTTTGTAACATCCAACATTTAAAAACATTCCAATTTATAATATTAATAAGGTAAGTAATATAAGATTGTT
>NW_023594364.1:0-16120 GCF_014839805.1 Manduca sexta
ATACTCACCGAATTATTTTAAACACTTAAAATACTATATGTTAATGCACACTTAACATACAAACTACACACTAAAAAAACCTAAAAACCTACAATTAAATTTAATTTAAATAAAATCGACTTTGTATTTTAATTAATAAAAATAGCGACTTTAAAATAATTATGACACGAAATTCTAGAGTCGAGAGGACGCACACCCAACACCGGCAAGCGCAGAAACCCGACTAGCAGACCCGTTTAACTCGGCGTAAAAAAGTAACACAATAGCGATGAGCAGCTATCTCACTTTTCACGATTTTTCCATACATTTAATGAATCGTTCCTTAAATGTCTCTTTCTACACAACGTCCTTTATTAGTGTGTGTATTATAGTATAAGCTGTCATTCGATCGCAAATAAGCGTCTCTAATCTCGGATTCTGAAACGACGCGTAGCGCCATTTTTATTGTGGTTAACCTTTAACCGCTGCTTTGAAATTGAATTTTCCGTCGCAATTCGCTATTTTGATTTGAAGGCGGTTTTCATTTATTTATTATCTAATTATAGTGCTTTATTGTGTGTGAATGTTTTTGTAAACAGTATATTATAAAAGCAATCATTTAGTGTTTACCAGTTTAAACGTGTAATTGTTTTTTTCGTATAGTTTGATTTATTTGATAATATCATGGTTTATAAGTGCTCTGTTCCCGGGTGCAGTACTCGAGGCCGAGGTATTAAATATTATAGTGTGCCGTTCACAAATAAAAAGGTGGGAAGAGTGGTTAAGTTTATGTCCATTCCTACAAAATTATCCTCCTACTCAACGCGAAAACATTCGTTTTGTCATAAACATTTTATTCCCGAACATATAAAACAGAATCTAAGATTAACACCTAATGCGATTCCTTTAGTAAACTTAGGAAATACAGATAAATATAAAGTTACAAACCGAGATTTGATATTAGAAATTGAACCCACTAGTAGCATTACTGAACCCTTTATTTTTAAAGTAGTTAACCCTTCTGAACTTAATCGACCCACTATAGAGCAAAATTGTTCTATCATACAAGAACATCAAAGTTCTGAGCTGTCTAGCACGGTATCAATTCATGCTTCATTGAATGAAGCAAATAGTAGTACTCAACTCAATTTACTCCCAATATACCTCACAATACGCAATACCCAATATGTATAACCCCTTCCACATCAACCACCATTGCTGTGTGTAATGAGCACAAATTAAAAGTCACAGCCTAGTTAAACGTAGATTAACTAATCGTATTAGATTAAATCCCAATGAATGTACCCCTCGTAAACGAATTTTACGCTCTTCAATTCACATTTTAAAGAATAAATTACGTCTCTTGCAATCAAGGTATAAAAAGTTAAAGACTAGATTTGACCTTCATGCACCAAAAACAAAGGTGTTCTTGAAAAAATATAACATTTTGAGTACATATGGGAAATTATTAGTAGATTCACAATTACGTTTGACTGGTAATTCATTAAAAGGTCGCCGTTACACAGACTCAGAAAAAGTTTTTGCTTTATCATTATATAAGTTAAGCCCTAAGTGCTATAGATTTTTACGAAAACATTTAGCATTACCATGTAAATCGAATTAATTCTCTACTCAGCAATATTCCTTTGAGGCCTGGTATTAATGACTTTATATTTCAACATTTGGCAGATGCTGCCTTGGATAAACGCAATAGACAGGCAATGCACATTAATGTTTGATGAAATGTCCATTAAAAAACACTTAAATTTTAATTTCTTTACTGGGGTCATTGAAGGTTTTGAAGATATAGGTTCTGGCAAACGCACAAACAATGTGGCTGATAAAGCTTTAGTTTTTATGTTACGGGGTTTGTTTTCTCCTTGGAAAATTCAATTGCATTTTATTTTGCTCGAGATGGGGTTAAAACATTTGTTTTAAAAATATTATTAAAGAAATAGTATTAGCAGTTTTAAATCTGGATTCATAGTAAGAGCTACAATCAGTGACCAAGGTTCTGCCAATGTTGCTGCTATTAAGTCATTAATATCAGATTCTAATGCTGAACTCCCTAAGTAGTAACAAAATATACCAATGACATCTGTTATAAAATCGGCCCAAACCAACTGTACCATATCTATGATGTACCTCATTTATTGAAATGTTTTCGCAATAATTTTCAGAAAAAACCTACTCATTGGCAACCAAAGGGCAAAGTGGGAGTATATTGAGAGACTTTATAAAGTGGATGGTTTTGGTGGCAGAGCAAGAAGCACCAAACTTACTGAGAAGCACATAAATCCAACTTCATATGACAAAATGAAGGTAAATAAATATACATTGTTCTATCACAGTTCTGTTTACAAGTCTTGACTGATTGATAAAAGATTGAAATCCTCCCTTATTTAAGCATGATTATTGTACTTTGATAATTGCTCTAATATACTTTTCAATATTGACATTATTAAAATTACCCTTATACAAACTCTAATTGGCCTAACTGGCATCATATTAATTATGCTGCTTCAAATAATAATGCATCAACTGTAGGCATAGGAGTTTGTCACCTACTAAATTAATATTATAAGAAAAAAAACCTCCTGGACTGGATTTATTTTGTCGACAGCTGCCATAACAGTTGATAACAGGTCAAATAATGCCATATGAATAGAACTGTGCTTATGAAAACCTTTTAGATCAGCACAGAATAATTTATGTTTTTCGAAATATGAGTAATGAGCACAGTTAGTCTGTAAATTACTTTCCCAATAACTTTTGAAAATTACGAATTTTTGCTATAACCATAAAAACATTATAGACCTATAATTCTTCATATTACTTTTTTGGAATATAATATATTCATTATCCATAAATGTTATGTTGCTTTCAATAATATTAACAAAAATTCTTCATATTACTTTTTGTATAATAATATATTCATTATTCATAAATGTTATGTTGTTTTCAATAATATTAACAAAATAATAAATAAATTCATCTATGCATTGTCTGTGAGATTTGTATATGTGATTATTTTTTATGTTCGTTATTGACTCTTGATACTTGTAGTATGAATTTGTTAATTATTTGCCATGCAGCTTTAAACTTATTTTTGGAGTTATTTATGAAATTATTATTTTGGGCTTTTTGAGTTATCTTTATGATTTTTCTATAAAGTGTAGAGTATTTTTAAACAATCAGTCTATTTTTTCAATTCGGTTTAAATCTATATTCCCATAATGTCATGTCGTGTGCCAAATATGATACATCTACCTTATATCACCGCCTTATTTTACTTGAAATCCATCCTTGTTCTTTTAACCATGACATAATAAATAAAACTTTATGTATATTCATCATACAGAATCATGTAAAAAAATATATATTATTTATAGATTTAAAGAACACTTATAATGAGATGCATGCATTTATCACTTAAAGCAACAATATTAGTTAGTCTTTGTTACTCTTCGCGATAATATGTAACTTAAGGTTATAGCTTAAGGTCCTATTTTCATACATTTTGTTTAATACGACGAAATTTTAAAGGCCGAAATATCCATGCATATTAATTATTTTTACGTTTTCTTTCAACTGCGAGAACTAATCACTAACTAGACGTGAATTTAAATTCTTTACTTGTCAATACTTGTTTAGTTACCCAGATTAAAGGTGAAACAAAATGTATGAAAAATGGACCTTAAGCTATAACCTTAAGTAAATTATTAAAAGTATCACTGTCTTTCACATTGTTCGACAATTTATTAGACAGCTGTGCACCAGGGTCGTAGCTTAGCGGGGGGTGAGTGGTGGTGGGCTACCTTAAAATACTAATGCAATACCTTAATAATCAACTATAACAAACTAAACATTTTCCATTTCTTATAACGAAGCCTAACAAACTAGATGCTTTTTAATTATATATTCCATATGTGGAATCCTCTAATGAATGAGTCCTCTAAATTGCTCAGTAACAATTTGACATCGTCGGGAGAATTAATGGACTTCAGGATCTTTAGGTCATCAGCAAACATGAAAGGTGTGGAATGATGCAAGCAATTGATAATGTCATTTATGAACATATTAAAAATAACAGTCCCAAATGGGAGCCCTGTGGGTACCCAGAAGCAATATGATGGAAATTGGAACTAAAACCATTAAGAACCACATGGTAAGTGCGACCAGTAAGATAAGATTGAAACCATTCATACATGTGCCAAGAGTACCCATACCGGATAACTTCTGCAGCAAGAGTTCGTGAAAAACGTTGTCAAAAGCCTTACTGAAATTTGTATATATTACATCAGTTTGCATGTTATTGTCTAAGACTTCTGAAAGCAACTCAGTAAAAGAGACCAAATTAGTGCTTGTTGAGCGAAATTTAACAAAACCATGTTGGTGTTCAGTTAAAATGGTTTGAAGTAAGCTTCCAGATATGGAAATACTACAAATTCAAACAATTTTGCCATAGTAAAAAATAGAAATCGGTCGATAGTTGGACATTAATGTGTTATTGCCCGACTTGTGTATCGGCACCACTCTAGCTACCTTCCATTTCTTTGGAAAAATTCCGGTTTTCAGTGATTTTTATAGATTTTACAAAGTGGACTAGTCAGATTTCTTGTTCATGCAACAATAAAATTTGGTGGAATATTGTCTGGGCCAGAACCTTTGCTTATATCAAGAGTCTTAAGTTTACGTGAAACTTCATTAAGTGTGATGTGCAACGACGTAAAACTACGAGTCCAAGTCCGAGGAGTAACTCGCACAGCTATCCATGAAATGATAAGAAAAATTCGGGTTAGCATCGACATTCGACTCCATTAGTATCTTTCTCGTACACTGATGCAAAGTGCGAAGCAAACATATTACATATTTCAACTTCTTTGGAACTAACTTGATTACCATCGGACATCGAAGCTGGGAGAAAGCAAGATCCTCTTCTTTTGGCCTTGATGAATGACCAAAAATGATTATAAAAATTTTAAATATTATCTTCTATACTTTCAAGATAATGTATTATAACATTTATTTAATAAGGATCTGCAACTCTCTCTGAGTAATTTAAATTCTATTCCATTTAACGGGTTCTTAAAAATTTATAGCATTGCCGAAACTTATTTTTTTTCTCAACATACATATGAGGTTGCGATTAAACCCAACCGGATACTTATTACTTCTTAGTTTAAATTTAGGTACATAAAGTTGGATAGTCTCATGTAAAATACCGTAGAATTTAGTGAGCATATCATTGACGCCGTTGTGACCAAGTACCTTTTCCCAATCTACATTATCGAGATGTTTCCCAATAGCATCGTAATCGCCTTTCGTATTCTCGCATCGTATCTATGGGCGCAAATTTATATTTAGTGATTATATTATTATGAAAAAGTCTAGAATATTAAAGAATGATATTTAAATAAGTATTTACAACCGCAATTCTGTTATTTATTAAGTTTCAGAATAAATTAGAAACTGTATTGACTATTTGAGTGTTTGGAAAATAATGGATATTTATTTATATCATTATTTAATTGTTTATGTAATCTAAACGTCTAAAGTAAATTCAATTAGAATTGTTAATATTATCCTGATTTCTATATCATTGTTTTAATCTATAAGTAAAAATATTCACACCTTGTTAATAGCGGCATCTGTTAGAAAATAATGTAAAATAATAGTTTGCTTACTTAAAAGTTATTTATGTAAAGTAATATTATATCTAATTATGTAAAATTCATTATAATATTAATTTTGAATATTCAGCTATAACCTACGATTTATTGTACAGTAATTTTAATTATTTTTCTAAAAGGAAGTTGCAGTTAAATTCACTATGACTCAATTGGATTATATAAAGCCTGGTCATTTTAAATTCACTTCACTTGTGTTCCAAGATCAAGAGAGAATAAACCAACCAATATTAAGTTTGTGTTTTCATTATAATGGACTCCGAACACGTGGATACTGGCTTATCTCCGACATATCCATAATCAGATTTCTTTATTTAATTTCGTTACCATATCAATCAATGAATCAATTCATTTATTTTGCAAATATGGGTACCTTAAGTATTAGGTGGTGTATTTTATAACATAGCGTCTTACCATATTTAGGCGAATGACGTGCAAAATTACAATATAAAGTTAAGCTAAAATAACAATTTAATATTAATATAGTATATTAATATAGTATAGCATTAGGTAGGTATGATAATATAATATAATCTATCACAGTTGTTACAAATTGTTACACAAAATTATTCCTGTAAATATTCTCTTATATAATAATATGTCTTATCAATTAAAAGGTTTTTAATTTACGTTTAAATATATCTATGTTTTCTATGTTTACAATACAACTTGTAATTTATTATATTATATTCTTGGACCCATGCAGATACCGCTCTTATCTAATAGAGCTGTATTGTTAGGTGGCATTTTATTTCGTTTGCTATAATATTTAGTGTACATAATATATGTAGGTTTCTTTTTACAAATATTGAAATTTCGTATATAAATAAACTAGTTAATGTAAAATTTTTCCTTAAGTTCCTTCCAGTTTTAAGTTGCAGTACACCTGGAGCCCTAAAAATCGTATGGCTTCTGCCTGTAAGTGATAATTTATAGAAAGCAATTTAGTTGCTGACCTATTCTTGAAAAAAAAAAATAAGATAATGATTTCTTATATTTACGCGAATGTTAGACATTGAAATTAAACTAATTTTCGGATTCTATCGCGGTGTTCGTATTTTATTTTCTCCCGACGTTTCGAAGACTTTGCAGCCTTCATGGTCACGGGGGATCATGACCATGAAGGCTGCAAAACGTCGGGAGAAAATAAACTCTACCGAAAATTAATTCAAAATAAGATGTTTTACTTTAAATTAATTTATAAATGGTTTTCTGTAAGCCAATTCACAATGTCCTCTAATGCCTTATTTACTCTAGCCTCTAGTAATAACTGAGTTTTCTCAGAGAATAGTACCGTACTATCATCAGGAAATAAAATTATATCATCATTACTGATCCTTTTCCTTTCATGTTTCCAATAAATCGTATTCTGTGATTAAATTAACCACTTTCCCCAACTTGAAATTGGCATAATGTACAACAATTGTCATAAAAAAACCTTAATATAATATGTTAAATTGCCGTATTCTTGTGAAAGTATTGGCCAGAATATCAATTTCTTTGGGCCATTTAATTAAATATCTTTAAGCTCATAACAGATTAAATAATCATACCATGATTAAAATCGTTCATTTATTAATTTACTAATATATTATTTATATTATTAACATTTCAGGTCAAATTTGCAGCCCAAGTTTTTAGCCGGCAAGTGGCTACATCACTAGAAATCAGATGAAGTCTCTGCTATCTCTCAGGATCATGATTACATAAGTTTAAATGAAGACATTGGAAATGGTTTGTTCACAGCAGAAATTCTTCTTTTTATAAATAATTTGTTTGATAGTTTAAATGGTTTTGGTCATTATGGGAATAAGTTAAAACATGCTCTTTCATATAATTCGGAGCACATTGCATTCTGGAATGATGCTGTGAAAAAGCTAGCTTCAATGCGCTTTGACGCTTCCAATGAAAGGGAAAGGAAGCCTTTATCACTGAAGCATTTTGAACATAATATAAAAACAATAAAACATTTGTGGTCAGATCTGCTGAGAATTGATGGTGTTAAATTTTTAAGTCTTAGACGTCTTAATCAAGATCCGATAGAAAACTTTTTTGGTCAAATAAGGGCACATGGTAATTTTAGTACAAATCCTAATTGTACTCATTTTGTATCGGCTTTTAAAACCTTGTTGATTAACAACATTACTACCGGTAAATCTTTATACACTAATTGTTCTGATGATGATGACAAAATGTTGGGAACATTAAAACATTTAGTCAGCCACCAAAAATATGGTTCATACACTGATAGTCTTCAATGTAATGAAACTAACTTTATAGAAATTTCTATACCTAACGAGAATATATTCCAACATAAGTCTGTACCATATATTGCTGGTGCAGTTTGTCGTTTTGATGTCCAATTTGAACTGCAAAGATTGTGATAATTGTACAAAAGCACTATTATCTCAGAGAGAGTCATTTCACGAATTAATTAATTTAAGAGAATATAGTTCCAATGTAGATAGGTTATGTTATCCTTCTAATAATTTTAGTCAAATGGTCTGGCAGAGTATTTACATTATTGACAAGATGATGCCATTTCTTTGCAGTGTTTATATTTATTCTGACTTAATAAGTAATTTAATAAAATATATTGACACTACTTGGTACAACTGTAATATTCACAAAACGGCTGTTATTAAAGCTTTTGGTCCTACATAGTTAGAATGCAAGTTAAGCAGTGGTGTATTAATTTTAATAATAGAATGAATAATATTGATTCAAGGCCTAAAGATATAGAAATGGAAACTCTAATCCGTGAGAAAGTCACAAAAGGATTGAGTTATAGATCACAAAGAAGGCGTAGTTCCTAATCTCACTTAATTAAAGTTCTTCATAGTATTTTGTCCACAATTATTACGATTTTTGCAAATGAAATTGATGTTTTTAAAGTGTATTACCCACATTTTTGTGGTTTTAAATTAGCTATTATGCTTTCTGTTTATTGTATAAAATCATAGTAGTTTTAAAATAATCTTCATTATGGTGACTGTTAAGCAAATAGTTGTTAAAATCTTATATACATAATTATGCTTGTACAACCTAAAATGAGCCTACCAGATAATTGTCAAGTAAATAAATTACATTTCTACAAAAAGTATTATGTGTATGTTTCCCAAATTGTTCATATTTTTATTGATTTACATTGTGCAGAATTAGTAATTTTACCTTTAATTTAATATTATATTTTCATTATAATGTATTCAACATTTTCTGTATTTTGTAGCATTTTTAGTAGCAAATGTGCCATTATATGATATTGCAAAATGTTAAATTATGCATGGAATGCTTTTCGTGAGAGAATAATCATATTCAAATAAATTCTTAGTTTTGTGTTGTTAGATTAGTTATTATACCTAATGCATAGTGTATAATAGTGAATAGCTTAAGTATGGCTCTTTATATTGTGTAAAATTATAGTGCTAGTCTTCACAATTATCTTAATTTTGCTAACTGTTAAGCAAGCCGTTGTTAAAATCTCATATGCATAATTATGCTTGAACACGGTAAAATAAAAATGTTTATGTTTCCAAAATAGTTCATATTTCTATTCATTTACTATGTACAAAAATATTAATTTTACCTTTTTATTTAAAATCATGTTTTCAATATAAAATATCTAACATTTTTGTCCTTTGTAGTAATTTTTCTTTCAAATGTGCCACTAGTCAGTCATTGTATTGTCATTATTTTTAATTTTATGTAAATTGTTACTGTTAAATTTATATGCAATCCAATTTTGTTTCTTGTAAGTTATTGTTGATTTATATGACAAAATATTAATAAGTGGAAGACAACCAAAAATCATGTTGTTGCATTTGCCTTTATAATATTGAATTGTAATGATGAAAATTAAAATTATGTTGGTAAATGTAAGCGGCTGAACGGTGTGCACTATTTATGTATTTGCTTTATGCCAGTCCATGTTTTTAATCCGTGCACCACCTTATATAAGCTATGTGACTACTTTGTATACAACATCTATAAAAAATATTTGGTAATTGATGACAAAAAATAAGCCGGGAGTTTCTTTCTGCGTTTCTTCTTGGGGTAGTCATCTCTTAGGTAGCTAGTGAAAGGCTGGTGGATTAGCTAGGTAGGGGCCTATATTGTATTCTTCGACGGCGAAGATCGTGATGCATTCCTTTTATTTTATTAAGATTATATCATATACCTTTTGTCCTGTCGGCCCGAGCTGACTTCTTTCGTTTTTTTATCCTTTATATATCAATTATTTTTTAAATTTTAGCGTCTGTAGTGACTCAGTGGTTTGTTCATTAATTTATTTGATTTGTTTTAAACGTATCATAAGTACAGCAATAACTTTGTTTACCTATATTTTATTTTATTGAACAGAAAATGCAATTATACGGGCTGCAATTTTAAGTAAAAATTATTTTCGCTGGCTATCGGTAGATTCTGAAATTATGGTAAATTGGGCGTGAAAAGTAATGAAAACATTACTAATAAATCTTTATATTTAGATAAGAAAAGTTGTTTTATTTTATTTGTCAATATTTTAAATGGGTAAACACGTGACACTACATTTACGCCGTGTACTCACTGTAGCAAATCGATAACCGATTTTTTGTATTAGTGTGAAACCAGCCTAAGCACATCCTTAATTATTTAAAAAATCGGGTATATTCGGAAAAATATCGATTTTCAATACGGCTACGTCTCTAGTACTACGGCCATATTTATTTTTCAACATAACCTGTGTGTAAGTGAGAATAATAAGGGTCATAGGTTTTCACCCGGGAAAGAAAGAGAGTTCCAACTATTCATGAATTAATTGTATAACATAATATAGACATGAAACGCATGCTAGTGTGGGTTTCCTTATCGTGTTAAAATCAATGTATGAAGTTAACCGTCTCTCTAGTTTATTGGTCTCTGTGTTCCATCATATTAGACCATAAAATTTACCGTAACTTTCCTACTTTCAACTTTGACATTGGCAAAATCATCGTCTGCCAACGATGGAGCCACAATTTAAAAATTGAATTGAATTGAATGTTCCATCGCCAATCACAACAAATTGAAATTGAAATATGCCTTTCGTTGTCGGCGCTAGGCAGTGAATTCGTTATTTGTTTTCATAAACATTAACAAAGGAAAAATAGAAAAATGGTTGAGCAAGATAATACGGATTCAGTAATTTCTACCGCTAATAAAATAGATCCCACAGAATTTGATGTCACAGTCAGCGCTTTACTAATAGGTGCCGGCGCAGAAAAATTTATCAAAATATTTAAGTATGTATGAAACCTGAAAAGTTTATTTGGTTAATAATTAAAGTATTAAATACCAAATTTATATTTTTTATTGCACTTCAGCGATTGCCGAAAAACTTACATGATTGGACATTAAATTGTTCTTCAGCAGTTTAGAAAATAAGTTTTGTCTTATCTCCATAATTTTTCTCTATCGTGACTTTATCACTCTTAATAAATTTATTAAAATAGAAAAATACTTGTTTCTCTTAGAAGGGAAAAATATTGGCCAATCCACACTAACTGAACTCGCAGATGAAGACCTTTTAAACCTTGGAGTAGATGATCAAGAACTGAGGCAGCGAATTCTAGATGAAATAAAAATTTGCCACTCTATGAGGAATTACCAGTGTAAGTAACTAACTAAATACTGTTAAAGAATTTGTTTTGAGAATGTACATTATCATAGTTAATATATTGTGACCCATATACTTGCTCTGAATTAAAAAGTATGTGGTTTGCTGGACCTTCCTCAAAAACAAGTTAGTCCTCAGTAACATTCAGTTAAAACTTGTGTGAGATTCACATGTTTTTTGGTATATTTTTACTTAATATGTTACAATAGTAAATATAATAGCAAATTAAACCAACCATTTGTACCATCATGTCACCCATATAGCATGAAGCCAGGAAAATGTTCATATTCAATTTGTAATTAGTTATTTCTTTAAAGTAGTTACTGATGCAAGTTTAGGTAGATCAATTTGTGACTCTTAACATTTTGCTGGATCACTAAAGCTAACAACATTCTATGTCATATTTTTTGCACAAATTGAATTAAGTATATGTGTAACATAATTATTTGTATATTTCAGTAAAAATTTCCAATAATCCTGAAATATAAATAAAGGGCGAACCATGATTTATTGTCTTTTGTAATTTTTACCAACATGAGAACTTTAATTAAGATTTTTTCAAAATAAGTGAAATTTTATATAGACATTGTGATAGCGAGCCAGCAATTTGTTAAATTGGACTATGATATAAAAATGAAATATTCAAAAATAAGACAAACTATTTTATGTGTCATGGTAGACAATAACAATTTAAGTTATTATAGTCAGGACATCAACACTAAAGACCTGTGTTATTAACTATTAGCCATATATATGCATATTATATAAAGCAACCATTTATTTTATAGATCAAGACCGGAAAATAATCTTGGAGCTATGGAAATAATTGAGATTCTTGAAGACAGTTCACAACACTTGTACAGAATATATCTAAGCATGTTGCCTTAAATACTTTGGCTTTAAAAAGGCCAACAAAGTATCAGATTATCTGCTTCACAAAGAGAAATACGCCTCAGACATATCCCTATCTACATTGAGTGAAATTACTAATATTTTAAATTCAATGGACATTGCATGCACACTCAGTTCAAGGTAAGCATTCCTTAACAATGGATTTATTTAGTGAAGGAACTCATCCAGGTTTGTGTGTACAATTGGGGATGACTGTTTAAGATTTTTAATTCTAAGTATAAGAGAAATCAAATATGTTTTTATTTGCAACACAAATATGAGTTTTAAGTATGGTGCAGTACAACAATAATGGTAGCCAACTAGAATTTTTCATTCTTTGATGGTACTGGAATTATGAAATTGTATCATAATGAGATGAGATATTACTATACTAATGAGATCATTATACTGATCTTGTAATTTTTTATCTGTGTTTTAAACATTATGTTACATACAATATAAGCTCACTCATGCACACTTATCTCCTGTGATAAGAAAAGTTGCTACTAGTACATCCTGCTATGCCGAATTTATATTTAACTTATGCGTCATTGGTTTCAAATTTAAATATTCACAAATTCATTTTTGCTGATCTGGTAATCGAACCTAAAAATTTTTACTATTTAATAACTATACAAATGCAGCAACATCATTTTAAGGTCAAATGTCGAAGTTTTTGTACCCCCTAAATATATTTCTTCGAATTGGGATAACTGGTACCTAATGATCAAAATTAATAAAAAATCCCTATAGCTATCTCCAGAGTGTTGCGATCAAACTTTATTCTGATTGTTCCATTTCCGCGATCGAGCCAGAGATATCCTGGTCTTGGCTAATTAGATATATATATTTCACTTAATTTTTAAATGTTTTATGTATTTTTTTAGGTTTTGAAAAGTAATAAAAACAAAAGCTTATTGTCGGAACTGTTGGCAGTGCAGCTATAGCAATATTGGCAATAATGTTTGTGAAATCACTAAAACAACTCTGAACATTTTTACACTGATATTATATTCCTACGTTTGTCAATTTAAAACCATATTACGTATGATTAAACTTTTCATAATTTATGTCTTACTTTAATATTTATTATTCCCTGCGTGCTTAATTTTGTAAATGAAATCTTTACTTCTGCATTTCGTAAACTTGGTATAGTT
The DNA here is from genome assembly GCF_014839805.1 of Manduca sexta. Classification (NCBI taxonomy): domain Eukaryota; kingdom Metazoa; phylum Arthropoda; class Insecta; order Lepidoptera; family Sphingidae; genus Manduca; species Manduca sexta. The sequence goes on from NW_023594364.1 coordinate 13,353, forward strand.
CAAAATAAATCTAGAAATCATTCATAAGCTGAAAATAATGAGGACCGGATATAAATTCCCATTTCCCAGCTTACACAATAAATAAATCTAAAGGTGACCCAATTGTTTTGACCTCACCAATTAAAAGGTGTAAGGTAAATGATGGTTGATCGGGCGGCTGGCGGTGTTTGAGCAACGGGCGTGACGTCACACGCGGGGCGCTCGGAAGCGGCCGAGCCGTACGCGCCGGCCGGTAGCGAGTCCCGCGCTCCTGGACCGACGATCCTGCTTATTGTGGTCGAGTGCGCCAATTGAATCGCGTGTCCGTTGCTCGCGCCCAATCGGGACGTGCCCTCTTCGACTTGCCGTATTTTGAACTTCGATTTTATTATGGCTTTACATGAAGTGGCGATGTGTAAAATGAATAGTTTTATATATATTTTATTGTTCTGTTATCGAAAACTATCTGTGCGCAGGATATTTTTGAAACCGGTAAGAATACCACATTGTTTTATAAACTTTATTTATTGCTCTTGGATCTGCTCAATATTATTTGCATTTAATTGAATACATATAGGTATTTATTTCTTGGACCATTTATAAAAGCTTTCAAATTTCACGTTGACTACTAAACCAATTAGTACCGCCTATGTTATAATAAATTGCTATTCAGATATTTATAGTGTCCATTCATTAAAAACTTACGGAATTTTAAGTGTCCGTATTAAAAAAAATTATAACAATTGACCTAATATTTTGTTCATAGAGGATAAGTTATTGTAATCAAATCAAAGGTTTAACAACCCGTAGGTACGTATTTCCCCATGGTAATCTGTGTAAATGCTGAATAATATTTGAAGAGATTTTCACGGACAGATAAGGTACCTACTAACCTACTTAGTGGTATTTATAAAATGATGATAGGTAATATTCTATTAATTTGAAATACAGTATTAATTGCTTACAACTGACAAATCACAATACTTATAGCTGGAAAACGTTTCAAGCATTATAATAATATTAGACCTGTATTGGGATATCGGTGCTCTTTAATGTATAATGCGAAAACATGAACAGGACTAAAAATAACGTACAAAATATGATAAATATCTAAGTACAGTTTCCGAAATTCTACTAATACACCTGCGTCTTGGTGCTCTAACATATGCGCTATGACTACGCCTTAGGATCTCAAACTTATTTCGTCCAGGTACATACATCCAACATTGAGAATAAATTATTTTCTGATGATCCCCAACAAGTTACGTTATGTATGTTTTCCAATACATAATTTGCCACCAAAGGCGCCGGGCGCGCAAAAAAATGAAAGTTCAAATTTTGAAAGGCTTTTAGTATACATTTTGCAGTACCACAATGTTTCCACGTGTAAATTGGTAAACAATTTTAAGTGAAATCTGGTATTACGTTACGTAAGTATACGTATTACGTCCCCAATTTCTTCTAGACCTTTTACCCTCCCCCGCACCCCGCCATATTAAAACATAGAATCTACACAAATGTATAAAAAAGTTCTTGAATATAATTCTTGCATAAATATTTGATAAGCATTGACTCCAACTAAATAAAAAGAGAATAATATTATAAGAAGATAGATATAGAAAATAAGAAGATATTTTTTTACACCGTGGTCCGATTTAAATAATTAGTTTTTCTAGGGTTTCGCGTAGGTTCGGAACAGTCCCAGCATGATTTAATTGGTATAGAAACCTTTGACTTTGAAGAGGCAGAGAGTAGCTCCTCAAAATCAAAAAGGAATTTGATGTTTTGTGTTGGGTTCAATAGGTAGGCTATAGTTTCAAGATACTACCGTATTTAGAACATCGTTGTTTAACCTTGAACTTCGAAAATGCACAAGAGATTTCATCGGAATCAAATATGATTTTAAGGATTCTTTTGTGGTGGATCCAGCATAACTTTAACATACGATTATATTAAACATGTTGGTGTTTGAGTAACGAAGATACAGCAGAGAACTTATTTTTGGATTGTAGTAGTTTTAACACTTCATAATATGTAAGTTGGTAGGTAAGTACATAAACTAGAATACTAATGCACCAGTCAGCGGCAAGGGTACAAGGGTTGTATTTTGATATTATAGTTAACGGTCTCTATATCGGCAACGTAAAGACTTAACGATACTATTGTAATGATACCTATAATCTATACTTCTATACTATTATATAAAGCTGAAGAGTTTGTTTGTTTGTTTGTTTGTTTGAACGCGCTAATCTCAGGAACTACCGGTCCAAACTGAAAAATTCTTTTTGCGTTGGATAGCCCTTTGTTCGTGGAGTGCTATAGGCTATATATCATCACGCTATACCCAATAGGAGCGGAGCAGTAATGGCTAATCTCAGGAACTACCGGTCCAAACTGAAAAATCTTTTGCGTTGGATAGCCCTTTGTTCGTGGAGTGCTATAGGCTATATATCATCACGCTATACCCAATAGGAGCGGAGCAGTAATGGCTAATCTCAGGAACTACCAGTTTGAACTGAAAAAATCGTTTTGTGTTGGATAGCCCTTTATTTGTGGAGTGCTATAGGCTATATATCATCACGCTATGACCAATAGGAGCGGAGCAGTAATGAAACATGTTGCAAACACGGGGACAATTTATTAGTTTTGAGAGCTTCTGTTGCGTGCGCTGCGTAAACGGTTAAAGTTATGCAACAATGATGTATGACAGGATTGTTCCTCTTAAAAGTTCTAAAAATATATTATAAACATAGTCCCCGCTGCATCTGTCTGCCTGAACGTGTTAAACC
>NW_023594365.1:0-14505 GCF_014839805.1 Manduca sexta
ATTGATGGATTATTAGCCGACTTGCATTTAAAGAAATCATTATATTGGTGAAGATTCTCTTTAAACAATTGCTTTTCAAAGAGAAGGGCGTGTAGGCGGCAGAGTGGCGTGGTAAAAAATACTTTGGGAGCCTAAGATGTTTTTATTACACGTCATTATTGAGAACCGCTTCTTTAAACGATACTTTACTGCGTGATGCGGAAAGTAGGTGCCTATCTTATTATTTACAAAGACATGCCGTAAATATCCCAAGAAAATATCGCACCATCGTATCTTATAAAATCTTAAGTTTTATCAATTTGTGTAAATATGTACTTCGTGAAGTAGTATGAGCGGTTAATCCGTGAATGATCAGGAGCGACTGTTAACAATTTATTCGATACTGAAAACCTATGCATGTTTAATATGTCACTTGGAATCAGAGATGATCCTTATCGCTTTTCCTAGTTACTACAGCACCCTTCTTTTTCATCTTAAGCCTTTGGAAGTCTACTGCTGAGAATAGACCTCCTTAGGGAAGGCCAAATACATCCACATTTCAGGGCTCCTGCGACCTTTACGAGGTGCTCGGTCCATCTTGTAGGAGGAAGTACAACACCCTAGGGTGTTCTGATAAGATATGATATTTGCTATCACAAATTAACCATCTCAACATTAAAAGATTGTAACACATTGTAAGTGACGATAGCCAATTGAGAATGGAACGGACTGCCGAGACCAATGTACACAGGTTCAAAACCCAAGGGGCACGCACTGACTTTGCTTAAGTTATGTGAGTATTCTTTGTTAATGATCGATTGCTTTAATGGTGAAGAAAAATTTCTTAAGGTTACCTCCATAACTGAGAAATTCTCTGTCATAATTTTTGAGGGTTTGTAGAGTCTGCCAATGTGGTCTAGGCCAGCGGGGTGGATCTCCTTCTTAGTAGTCAGGCCTGGGCCCAGCAGTGAGACAATATATAATACAGGGCTGATATTATTATTAATAACGTATATAGTTAACTCACGCTGCTATTTGCAAGGCCGAGCAGTGATTCCTCGTCATATGTGAAATTAAATTTTTCTTGAGTATTTCAACGATGTCAAAAGCTATACCATAGCCATATAGTGTTCCATTTGCGGACCTCTCCACCCAGCTTAGTGGATAGTTCTGAAATAAGTTAATAGTTAATAGTTTGAGGAAGTTAGTGAAAAGTAAAGTAAAACAATAACAAATGAAATATTATATTTTTGGGAATTCCAAAGAATCGAATATTATATTGTGTACTGTAGTAAATGCGCGTAGGTAGCGCTGAATGTTATGAAGTACCAACTAATTATATTATATATGATATTTCACCTATTTACCAGTATATGTAGTAAGCAGTATGTTTGAAAAGAACTTACTTATAAGGAATAAAATAAAGGAAACTGCCCATAATATATTTAATGAATAATGCATTTTTTATCTATGAAATAGAATTACTGACTTATTCATAATAAAAATAGGTACATAATCAAAATCCAGCCAGTACATAGCACAGGATAATAAGTTAAAATAGAACGTAGAAAAAGCATTTAAATAAGCATCCGCGGTTAATAAAAAAAGAGTCTTACATTGTATGTCGCGATTTTAAGATTCTTCCCATTAATTTGCTTAGCCAAGTCATTGTATACCATCTGCTTCCTGGTCAACTGGGAATCTAATGGAGAATGGAAAAATAACTGCTGATTTTAATCGTCATAAAAATATTCTTCATAAAAATAAACTGAATACAATTAGGTATCACGTAATAATATATTTTACAAAACGTTCTTTTATAAATAATTAAAAACTTTTAGTATGGATTATTTATAAATATTTAGTACCTATCTGGTCATATAGTACCTACTTATACTTACATATAAACAAAAGATAATAACATCAAGACCAATGTGTGTGAATCATATTAGCATACCGTTTACTTATTTACATATCTGATCGTTCCATTTGATAAAATCTGTAGGTGCAGTATACCTAATTGCATAACGAACCTACCGACCTTGATTATTGCGTACATAACACATAATGTAAATACAGACAACACAAAACAAATATCACCTGTAATCGGGTTGTCGTATACGGCATTGCAAAACGTGGCGTTACATATTGACGATATAATGAGCTCGATCCCGGCCATGGGGGTAGGTGCTCGCAGCCCGCTTGGTCATTTGGTGGCCGATGGTCAAATGACACGTTCTGACACGTGCTGACACGGTGCGAGGATGCCGCCTTCGCGAGGTGGTGACCGTGAGCTTATAATATTGTTTAATGCACGATAGTGTTAACATGGATATTACTTTGACGTACCTACCTAATATTTTTCTTTATGTAGCTTGAAATAGAGTACCCACTTAATCTACACTGAGGGTTAGGTTTTTAGTTAGGATATAGTTTTAAAGTACTTACCTAGGTACCAACTTAAACAAGAGAACCAGAAAGTTACTTAATTAAACTTTGTTATCTACGACATCTAAAATACGTAATACGTAGCTACACATGTATTATATATCAATATATTATGGTGCTTAGCGACATTTTTTGCCTAGTTATTACTGACAGTCCTAGAGGACTGTCTAGGTCTTAATAGATTAAGACCTAGGTTTCCACCTACGGTAGATACATAGTGATTTAATACCAGGTATGCATAATAGACTTTATCTATCTAGCTTGTTTTTTGCACCAAGTCTGAAATGTATAGTAAAGCCAATATCGACTTGATTATTAATTAAGAATAAACATGAAATACATAAAGACACACACTATGCTTTTAATATTTTGTGTTGATCAAAATTGATCAGTACCGTACTTAAATTGTATAGTTTACCATTTTACGTGGTAGATAATGCTCTTTTATTATTGAGGTACTTATGCTGTATTGCTTGTATAAAAAAGAAACAGAACTCTTAGGACATCACATCCACATTTTTCTATCGCCGGCCTTACCTGTTTTAATACAAATAGCATGGTAATGGTGTGGTGCCGGCATAGCAGATTACAAGCATAAGTCATGTGTAACCCCCATCGTGTCACGAGGACATGTTACCCTCGTTTCTTCTTACTACTTAGCAATACAAAGCATTTTCTTTTAATTGCTATCTGGCGCCCGTAGGTACCTTTATTCATTTAACATGTTATCAGTTCAGATCAGTCACGTTATCAGTTATCAGGTCTGAGCCAAGTACCAGACCATTTTTGTTTTTTGGATATTTTATTAATAATTATCCCCCGGGAATTATTACTAGTCCTATGGCTAGTGGTAGGTATCAATAAAGTTTTACATAGAGAGATATAAGATAATAAGATCAGCCCTGTATTATATACTTGCCCACTGCTGATCACGAGCCTCCTCTACTACTGAGAGGGATTAGGCCTTAGTCCACCACGCTGGCCTAGAGCGGATTGGTAGACTTCACACACCTTCGAAATTCCTATAGAGAACTTCTCAGATGTGCAGGTTTCCTCACGATGTTTTCCTTCACCGTGAAAGCGAACGATAAATTCACAAAGAATACACACATGATTTTTTAGAAAAGTCAGAGGTGTGTGCCCTTCGGATTTGAACCTGCGGACATTCATCTCGGCAGTCCGTTCCACACCCAACTAGGCTATCGCCGCTTTTGTATATGGTTGGGATAATTAAGTACGAAATTACATAGAAATCGCCGTTTATAGTATGTAGGTAAAACACAGCACAATGCGGTATTGTCTAGTGTCTACGAGCTAACCGCAAGCCATATCTATCTAGCCCGCGGTTTTTAGCTGAAAACAGCGATAAGGATGGTACCCCAGCAAAACTGCCCGTCAATCGTATTTTTAAAAGCTATCTATCTATTCAAAATTTATAATAAGTGTCTACAAAAGAAAAACAAATCGTATTTCTACTATTTCTACAATATGTTATCTTACTTTGGGTGTTTCGTTCATTTCATAATGAAAATGGCACTAAAAATCCCTATATCTCCTCCTAAAGTATCTACACCATAATATCTAAGTAGTAAGTACATATAATTTTAATTTGTAGCCAACAATGAGATAGACAATTATTATAATAAAGAATATTTTGGTATAAGTATAGATTTAAATTAAAAAAAATACGTAATGTTTTTTTTTTAATATTCGTATATCTGTATCCATATCTATATCTATACTATTATATAAAGCTGAAGAGTTTGTTTGTTTGTTTGTTTGAACGCGCTAATCTCAGGAACTACTGGTCCAAACTGAAAAATTCTTTTTGCGTTGGATAGCCCTATGTTCGTGGAGTGCTATAGGCTATATATCATCACGCTATACCCAATAGGAGCGGAGCAGTAATGCCTAATCTCAGGAACTATCGGTCCGAAGTGAAATGTTCTTTTGCGTTGGATAGCCCTTTGTTCGTGGAGTGCTATAGGCTATATATCATCACGCTATACCCAATAGGAGCGGAGCAGTAATGGCTAATCTCAGGAACTACTGGTCCAAAATGAAAAATTCTTTTTGCGTTGGATAGCCTTTTGTTCGTGGAGTGCTACAGGCTATATATCATCACGCTATACCCCAATAGGAGCAGAGCAGTAATGGCTAATCTCAGGAACTACCGGTTCGAACTAAAAAAATCATTTTGTATTGGATAGCCCTTTGTTCGTGAAGTGCTATAGGCTATATATCATCACGCTATACCGAATAGAAGCGGAGCAGTAATGGCTAATCTCAGGAAATACCGGTCCAAACTGAAAAAATCTTTTTGCGTTGGATAGCCCTTTGTTCGTGGAGTGCTGTAGGCTATATATATATCATCACGCTATACCTATTAGGAGCGGAGCAGTAATGGCTAATCTCAGGAACTACCGGCCCAAACTGAAAAAATCTTTTTGCGTTGGATAGCCCTTTGTTCGTGGAGCGCTATAGGCTATATATCATCACGCTATACCCAATAGGAGCGGAGCAGTAATGGCCAATCTCAGGACATACCGAGCCAAACTGAAAAAATATTTTTGCGTTGGATAGCCTTTTGTTCGTGGAGTGCTATAGGCTATATATCATCACGCTATACCGAATAGGAGCGGAGCAGTAATGGCTAATCTCAGGAAATACCGGTCCAACCTGAAAATTCTTTTTGCGTTGGATAGCCCTTTGTTCGTGGAGTGCTATAGGCTATATATATATATCATCACGCTATACCCATTAGGAGCGGAGCAGTAATGGCTAATCTCAGGAACTACCGGCCCAAACTGAAAAAATCTTTTGCGTTGGATAGCCCTTTGTTCGTGGAGCGCTATAGGCTATATATCATCACGCTATACCCAATAGGAGCGGAGCAGTAAAGCTAATCTCAGGAACTACCGGTCCAAATTGAAAAAATATTTTTGCGTTGGATAGCCCTTTGTTTGTGGAGTGCTTTTTAGTTATATATCATCACGCTATGACCAATAGGAGCGGAGCAGTAATGAAACATGTTGCAAAAACGGGGACAATTTATTAATTTTGAGAGTGTCCGTTGCGTGCGCTGCGTAAACGGTTAAAGTTATGCAACAATGATGTATGACGGGATTGTTCCTCTTAAAAGTTCTAAAAATATATTATAAAACAAAGTCCCCGCTGCATCCGTCTGCCTAAACGTGTTAAACTCAAAACTACCCAACGTATTAAGATGAAATTTGGTATGGAGACAGTTTGAGACCCTGGGAAGAACATAGGCTCCCGGGAAACTACTACTTTTATAACGGAAATCTTTAGCCTGAAAAACTTTATAACGCGGGCGGAGCCGCGGGCAAAAGCTAGTATATTATAATTCTCTTTGATCTGTATTTTTCCGTCCATAACTCGCGTGTCACCAAGTAGGTATGGAACAAATTTCTCAAACTCGTTTGCTCGGGGGAGGGTCTTAAGTGCTGTACCACTACTAGGCAGAAGCCTCATCTGATAAGTAGGTATTGAGCAGTTAAGGCTTTACTTCACTACACTTGCCTAGTACAACTTGGCAGACTTCACACCTCCTTCCTAATTCTTAAATAAGTACTTATAAGTACTATATATGTTTCCCCACGATACATATTCCTTCACCGCAAAAGCGATCGATAATATTTAATTAACATAACACGCATAGGTAATTTCAAACAATGAGAAGTATCTGGGTTGTGTTTTAAAAAAGATATCTTGGCTATGCGCGCTAATCTAAACTAAAGTATCTTGGATTAGTTTTCTGTCATTAGGCTAATTCCCGAGCAAAAATAATAAATGCAAAATGCAAATAGATATTATTAAAATGTAGTAATAGTAAGTATAAAAATCCAAATAAGATATCTTCCTGCAACCTCCTTAAAATTTTACCCCCTTATTCATAGACTTTTTTTATCTAAGGACGGAGCATTGCTGTAATAACAAGTCTGTTTGTCAGTCCTGACGGCATCGCAGCCTTCGCAGTGCGTAGACATAGGGCCGTTATGATTGGTTAATATTCAGATATAACTTGAACTAGTTGGCTGTCAGGTAAACAAACCTGAACAAACAGCTAGCCCTCAGATAAACAAAGCTGAGAAACAGACTTGTTTTCACAGCAATTCTCCGTCCTTAGATAAATAACGTCTATGAATAAGGGGGTTAAAGTTCTATTACGCTCAGATTTTCTGACACCTATTATTATTGACAATAAGACAAAATACTTTAATTATAATTTTATTTATCGGTATAATTTAAATAAGCATGTACTATGTACGCAATTCCCAATTTTTGAAGAAGCTGAATCGATAAAGTTTCAATTCAATGTTTGGATTGTGATGATTTTTCCTACATCAAGTAGAAAGTCATGGTAAAATTTGTATACTTAGAGCTTTATATTTAGTCATTGACTTAGAGTTATACTGTTCTGAGGTTATACGTCTGATATTGTCTGTGATTGTTGAGTAGTGAATAAATTAGCCAAACACTTCACTAGCCAATTGGAATTGGTGAATAAATTAAGTTTAATTTTCTGCGTTAATTTTACTGTTTCACTTGACTGTGAACCGTCAAACGTCTGCAGGCAGCCTTTTGAGGGCGACTATAAAATACATAAAATAAAGCTTATTTTTGTTAAACATTTTTGACAGCCGGACATTCTACGGGGAGGCGAAAAATTCTGAGCGAAAAATAAAAACCTAACCTAAAATCCTAATGACATGTCATACATAAAACATAACCTATTACCTACCTAAACAATAATATATTGGTGAATAAATAAATACACATTTTTATGCCAATAAATTAACTAAAAAAACCTTGAAAATGCGAGATATATTTTTATCAAGTTGTGAGAAGAATTTTATACAAAAAATTGTCTCTGAGGGCCATGTAAGTAATTCTATAGCATGGATTGTAAAAATCATAATAAACTTTAATTCTTTTATTCTTCTAATTTTAGCGTTTAGACGGCAGGAATTATAATGAATCTAGAAACCTCAACATATCTTTCGGTTCTGATTACGGCAGTTGCATTGTATCATTGGGAGAAACAAAGTAAGTGGAAGGAATAAACATACTTGAAGTTGGTAAATACTGCCAATAATTTTAACAAAATATACTGGAATATATAATTCTCAACAAAATTTAATCGTGATTCAGAATTAAATACACAATTTTGTATCTCACTTCGAAATTATATGTAATGTGTTAAAGAAATTGGCATAATTTGCTAAGTCTTAATAAAAAACTAATTTCAACATAAGTCTAATTCTACGTAAAAAATAGTTGGGAATTGTGTGTTTTGTGGCGATCTTTTTTGGAAACGGAGATCATGATTATTTGTATAACATGTTTAGAATAAAAATAACAACAATGTGGGAGAAACATTAATTCATACCAGATTTATGTAATTAAACAAAATATAATAAATATTTAAAAGAGATATCAACAAATATTACCTAATATAAGCAAGTTTAATTTTGTCTAATTACAGTACTGGCTTCAAAGCAATTCTGTGTGACCTAAAGCACCAGATCTTAGCTGTAAGGCTCCTAGATGGATGCCATTCTTTTAAAGCTTGGACTCAACTGATATTTAACCCTTACATTTCAGAGTTCTCTCACAAGTAACATGTGAAGTGACACAACCAAAACAAATAAGGCCTAATGAGGGTATTTTGTATGTAAATGTGGAGATTGGACCCATGGCCGCCCCACACTTTGAAGCCAACCGTCAGACAGACCTCTCTGTTTACTTAAACAGATTGCTGGAAAAGTGCTACAAAGACTCAAAATGTATTGATCTGGAGTCACTGTGTATTGTTGTGGAGGAAAAGGTGGGGGGCATTCTTCTAATATGTTATTATTCTATGGAAATGTCATTTTAATATTCTATCTCCCTTATTCATAGACGTTTTTAATCTAAGGACGGAGCAAAGCTGTGATAATAAGTCTGTTTCTGAGTGCATGGCAGCCTTCGCAGTGCATGGCCATAGGGCCATTGTAATTGGATAATATTGTATTTCAATAAAAGTAATAAAAAACATCTATCAATAGGGGGTACATTTATTGTATGAAAATTTCTGTTATTTTGAGAGAAGGGGTTGGTATATGAGTGTGTAGAACCAGCTGTTATCTTCACCAGCCGTAAAAAGAATTGGGCTTGTGGAAGATTCAAATGATAAAATATGCAGGTTTTCATTTATAATATTTATGGGGCCTGAAATATTTGTTGCCTTATCTATACTTATAATATCTGTAGTATAAAATAAAATTATTATTAATTGATTGATATTGAGGCATTTTTTCATAATCAATGAACACAAAAATAAAACTTGAAACTCAATAAAATTAATTAATAATTCCAGGTGTGGTCACTGAGAGTGGACATAAAAGTATTAAACCATGATGGTAATGTAATTGAATGTGCCAGTATTGCATCTCTCACTTCTCTGGCTCACTTCAGGCGGCCTGACTTCACTTTCGCAGTGGTGATAGTATTATCTTTCATACACTCAGTGAGAAGGATCCAATACCTACTGTGCTCTATCATTATCCAGTGTGTACTACATACTCAATTTACAATGGAGAGTGAGTATGATATTAATATAAGTATTTTTGTTGGGCACTTTAAAAAAATAATGTCCTAATAAATAATTTGCACTTTAATAAAACTATGTTAAGTAGTTATTAATTTTACCTACACAATGTGGATTTAATTCTATATGTCAAATATAGGTGTTATAATTTGAGATAAGCTTTATGTACATTCTTAAAAATAAGCTCAAAAATTACAAAAGGCCTACATTTTGTGTCATATTAATGATTACTGTTATCTGATTTCAGTATTTTACTATCAGACCCTAACTTTATTGAGGAATCTGTGTGCATCAGCAACACAGAAGAAGGAGTATTCACTGCAGGAGGATTGCTTGTAGTTGGCATGAATCAATACAAAGAAGTATGCCTATTGGATCTTACAGGATCTGCAATATTCAACTCTAAAATTGTTCATAAAGCCATCACTCAAGCAGCTGAAAAATGCAAGGACTATGTTGATATTGTGAAAAAAGCTATTGCCTCTGATGATAACTTGAGGTAAATAATATTTATGTACAATAAACATTTATAAATTTATATGTATATTAACCAATTTAAATCTGAAATGATTTTTTTATTTATTGGGAGAAATACTGTTTATTTTTTAAAACATTATTAAAAGCTTATTCAAAATTGATTCTCGTAAATTAAACATTCTAAAGTAAATTTATGAATGGATGCTAGAATCACATGCGCAGTTAGTCATTTCTAACATAGATATTATAGTGGGCGCTATTTACAATCTCACAAAATTCCTGTGTATTCCTGCATTCTCACATTAAATCAAAAATGTCTAATGTCCATGAAACTACGCTAATAAACTCTCATATGTAAATTTTTATGAAAAATTTTACAGACAGAAAAGGGCTAAGATCAATTTTGCAGATACAATAACGACTGAACACATGCTGGCGCTTAGCAAAAAGGATTTAAATATCCGCCTTAAGAATTACAATGTCGATGATCTAAGTAAAAATGATGAAACTATGTCGGGATGATGATGATGCAGAATCAATAGATGATGAAGAGTGTAGCAAATATGATGGTGAGTTGACATTTTCAAATATAAAAGAAATAAAAATATTCATTTACAAGTTTCTTAACGAAAATTCAAGATGTTTGTACTAGACCAAAAACATTGTAATAGGGAAATGTAAAAAGTTCTATGGTTGATAATTTTTTTTGTTTTAAAAACCTTAAATTCGTTTTATATACAGTTGGATACAAATATGTAATCATTACCTTTTGTTTTTGAACTAATGGAACATTCATTGGTTATTATTATGGGCAAAACATATTTATTTATAAATTTAATCAAAATGAACTGCACTCCTAACTTGCGAGATTTACTCTACAATAATGCATTTGCCCTCCAATATTATTTTACATATATTAAATTACTAGCTTTTGCTCGCGGCTCCGCCCGCGTTATAAAGTTTTTCAGGCTAAAGTTTTCCATTATAAAAGTAGTAGTTTCCCGGGAGCCTATGTTCTTCGCAGGGTCTCAAACTGTCTCCATACCAAATTTCATCTTAATACGTTGGGTAGTTTTTGAGTTTAAGACGTTCAGGCAGACGGATGCAGCGGGGGACTTTGTTTTATAATATATTTTTAGAACTTTTTAAGAGGAACAATCCCGTCATACATCATTGTTGCATAACTTTAACCGTTTACGTAGCGCACGCAACGGAAGCTCTCAAAACTAATAAATTGTACCCGTATTTGCAACATGTTTCATTACTGCTCCTCTCCTATTGGTCATAGCGTGATGATATACAGCCTATAGCACCCCACAAATAAAGGGCTATCTAACACAAAACGATTTTTTCAGTTCAAACTGGTAGTTCCTGAGATTAGCCATTACTGCTCCGCTCCTATTGGTCATAGCGTGATGATATATAACTTAGAGCACTCCACGAACAAAGGGCTATACAACGCAAAAGAATTTTTCAGTTTGGACCGGTAGTTCCTGAGATTAACCATTACGGCTCCGCTCCTATTTGGTATAGCGTGATGATATATAGCCTATAGCAATCCACGAACAAAGGGCTATCCAACGCAAAAAGAATTTTTCAGTTTGGACCGGTAGTTCCTGAGATTAGCCATTATTGCTCCGCTCCTATTGGGTATAGCGTGATGATATATAGCCTATAGCACTCCACGAACAAAGGGCTATCCAACGCAAAAAGAATTCTTCAGTTTGGACCGGTAGTTCCTGAGATTAGCCATTACTGCTCCGCTCCTATTGGGTATAGCGTGATGATATATAGCCTATAGCACTCTACGAATAAAGGGCTATCCAATGCAAAAAGATTTTTTCAGTTTGGACCGGTAGTTCCTGAGATTAGCCATTACTGCTCCGCTCCTATTGGGTATAGCGTGATGATATATAGCCTATAGCACTCCACGAACAAAGGGCTATCCAACGCAAAAAGAATTTTTCAGTTTGGACTGGTAGTTCCTGAGATTAGCGCGTTCAAACAAACAAACAAACTCTTCAGTTTTATATAATAGTATAGATATTTTCAGTTTAATTTTAATGATAGATAAAACTTATGTCTTAACATCTGCTATATTGTCTCTATTTTCTAAGAACTTGAAACATGCTATTTATTGGACTATGATAATATAAACAAAATTATGACAAGACAATGATTTTTCATACAGTATGTTTCTCTAGTGTCAAGCTGGTACTAAGGGATTGTACGATTATATGTCTAATCAACAGTGTCATAAAATTAATATTGTTAGGGAAAATATTTAAAAAAATATATATTGCTTTAGTGATAAGGGAATTCAAAATAAATATCCCTAACCTTATGCACTATATTGTTTGGCTTACTAGACTCAAAATAAAATTAAATAAAAAAAAATTCAATTAATGTTTTATGGAGTGTTGCTCGCGGCTTCGTCTGCGTGAAAAGCCTTTCTACAACTTACTACTCGCTATAAAAGTCCCTCAAACACTGTTCATAGCGCCAATTCGAAAACAACAGCGCCATCTATTTAAAAGATATATTTAAAAATGCCAGTATTACCTATTGAAACAAATTACCGGGGTAAAATGTAGCCTGTGAGTTAATGCACGACATTGTCTACCCATTTGTGCCAAATTTCATCCAAATCTGTTCAGCGGTTTCTGTGTTTACTTCTGACAAACATCTAAACATCGCAAACATTTTTACGAACTTCCGAATCCATATTACTGTGATGAGGCATAAAGATAAACTAAATGTATCTTGTGGCTCTATCTGAATGAATAACTTTCTTAGAATCATAATCCATTTCTGTGCTTTTCTGAGATAAGAAGTGCCTATCGATATCTGTTCAGTGTTATACTTCTCACAAAATATAGGCAAAGCTCATCATAAACTTTTAGCTTTATAAATCACAACTCTAAAATGAAGTTTAAAAACCTTTGCACAGATAATCTGGTTCAAACTTTGATTATATATTTTATTCTGAATAAAAAAAGAATGTCCGTTACTACAAGCATAAAATAGGACATATAATATATCCAACTAGATGTTTCAGACTTCTGTGAACTGCTTTTATGCATGATTCCTTTTTTCAGAAAATGTGTGACACATATAAATCTCAGTATTAATATTACATCATAATATTATTGTTCAATTGTCCTTCCTGTATGATTTTTCATGGGGATTTTATTATAAGAATTTACAATAAGATAATTTATATATTTAATTAATTGGTATTGAATTAATTTGCAATATTTTTCTTTTCCAACTCTGCCATGGACAAGACATATATGTAGGTATAAGCCTTTATTATAACTTGTGTGGTCTATGTTGATATCAGTATAAAATGCAGACATAACAACATAAATTAATAAAAATACATTAGGTTGGATACCATGTGTATATACTAATTATTATTTTTAATTGCAGTAATATCATCACTCCCACATACGGCTGAGGTGGTGTCAAAGAAAGGATCATCAAAGTGGATAGAAATATCATCAGAATCAGAGGAAGACTGATAATAATACAACATAATCTGTTAAATAAAATGTAATAAATTTACATTTCAATTTGCTGTTATTATAATCTCCTTAACAATATTATATTAGCATTGCATATCCCTCATCAAATAACAATCATTATATCTTGACACTGCATTTTTATACAACAAAAAATCTCTACTTAGTCTAAGAGGAAATAAATAGTACTCCGTCAAAACTAAGGGACACTTGCAGCACAACTAAGTGAAAGATCATTTATACAGTCCACAACATTCTCAAAATTCATTGCATTCTGTTATCTTTATTTGGCATGAAGTAATATACTTCAAAATCACTCATGTAGATTCTCAATCTATATATCTATAATTGTGTCATTGTAGAATGCAGATTGAAAAAGAATGCACCACCAAACATGGCAGTTATCTCTTATACTTATGCTATATTGACACTACACACTTCATATTCTATACATGAGAGTCACAAACACATAATTTATTTACACAGAGTCTGAGTTCATTCCATTCTTCTGATCTAATTTGTTGCCATTTGTTTTCACCATATAGATGAAGTAAGTCATGATCTCTTTCTCATTGACTGGCAATGACTTGAAGTGTTTCTGGATAGCCTGTAATCATATTCAGAATGTGTTGGTTAAAAAGAAAAAAAAATATTTTTTGTAAATTAAAGCTATGTATAAGATAATTGATTCTTATTTTTATTTGTTCCTGAATATGTTTTGAATTATATTTTTTTTTTCTTATGTAACATGTAACATATTAGAGATAATCTTATGTACTCACATCAGCTAATTGAGCCTTGTTCAGTCCTGGCCTGGTGGACACCTTGTAATGCCTCTTGTACCTCCTCAGGGTGTTCACCTGCAGCTGAAACCAATCCACTTCAGGGGAGTCCATCTCAGCTTCATTGCTATCATCCTCAGAGTCTTTAGGCCTTCTCTGTTTCGTCCTAGCACACTGTATCATCGCCTTATGGAAGTCACAGATGTATGTGTGCCTAGCCTGGAATAGGAAAGCAAAAAACTCAATATATTAAGCATGTCAATATACTTTTTATTTTCATAAATCTAAAATTGAGGAAAGTGTCCAATTCACACGATTTTCGTAATATTGGTGCAGTAGCACAGTAATGCCATATTTAGAAATGGAAGAAAGTGTAATTGTGTGTGCTCAGTGCGTGGTTCACGTAGCTACCGAAAAGACGTGTTTTGTGAATGTCAATGGGGACATAAACAACGTCGGTACATACCTGACCGTCGATATTAAGTTTGAGCCTCCTGAGTGCGACAGTCTTCTGTATGCGCTTGCTGTACGAAGCGTTGCCCGCTGACCGTCTGCACCGATCACCGTCATCCACAAGGCAACATATTTGGTCTGAATTACCTCTAGAATCTTCTTCTCCTGTACTAAACCCGTTGTTCATTTGATACTCCCGTTGAATCATATATGATTAATAAATTGAACT
>NW_023594366.1:0-14501 GCF_014839805.1 Manduca sexta
ATATATACAAAATATATTCCTTTATTCCGTGTATTGTTACTCAGCTTTTATATCTGGCTAATTTATGAGGATATTTATTTAGCCTACAATATGAGATAAAGAATGGTTTAGTGTAAGCAGAAATTGCGGCTAAAGCATTCCAAATTATAATTTCATTTGAATTTTATTTCTGAATTTGGAAGAGATATAATAATTTAATTATTTTATTAGACATGTGATAATTTCACATGGAATTATAAAAAAGAAATAATACTATGAGGCTGTATGTTCGCTGTTATAAGCCTTATGATTGGATTATTCTTTTTATAATCCTCCTTTTAATGTTAATTTGCTTTTAGGTGTACGCGGCTGGTGGTGACCCGGACTCAGTGGCCGGTGAATTCGGCCGCCATTCGCTTTACAAGATGTTGGGGTACTTCTCCCTCGTAGGCTTGTTGCGTTTGCATTCTCTGCTCGGAGATTATTATCAGGCTATCAAGGTAACACCATAATATTATAATTATGATTACAGTCAATTCATATTGTTTCTGTTATAGCCTTAATCTTAATTTATTTTATTCAAAGTTAATACACCAATACACTTGGTTTTATATCATAATATTTTTAGCAACTTGTAATTTTATGTGACTATATTTATTTTAGTAATTTAATTATTAGTCTTCCATTAGCTGGGATGATAACTTGTTCAGCCAGTGGGTCAACTCAAGTACCGCTAGAACGGTTATATTTTAACATCTCATTTCCAGGTCCTGGAAAATATTGAGCTGCACAAGAAATCTCAGTATTCGCACGTACCAGCGTGCCAAATATCCACTTCATACTATGTGGGCTTCGCGTACATGATGATGCGCCGCTACGCTGACGCCATCCGCACGCTCTCCGCGCTTTGTACATGCAGCGCACAAAGCAGCTCTTCTCATCCCGTTCGTACCAGAACGATCAGATCAACAAACAGACTGAGCAAATGTACAATCTTCTGGCCATTTGCTTGGTTCTTCACCCGCAGTGCGTGGACGAATCTATTCAGCAGGTGAGTTTATTAATAATATATATTTTAGTGTTCACGATTACGTTCTATATGATTAAATGTAACAAAAACTTATTAATATTACTTGGGTAATTTATAGGTACTAAGAGAAAAGAACTATCATGAGAAGATGTTCAAGATGCAGTATGGAGATTTGGGAGAATTTGAATCCTGCTTTACTTTCGCGTGCCCCAAATTCCTGTCGCCCTGCCCACCCCCCATCGAGCCTGGCTCAAACTACGGCCGCGATGCCGTCAAGCATCAAACTCAAGTTTTTATGGATGAGGTTTGTTATATAAAAACATTTTACACAGATATAAACTACTTTATATAGGCAGACACTTACCCACAAAATGCCCACAAGCTAGTGATTTGTTCTTCTACTCATTTAATGGTATTCAAAATACTATGAGACAACCATTGTGATTTAAAAGAAAGGACTTTATTTATTCCTAGTTGCTATTTCAACTAAAAGTGCTTTTATTACAAATCAGTACATTAACAGAGTTACCAATTTCAGGTTCGCCAGCAGAAAATGTTGCCAACTATTCGGTCTTACTTGAAGCTGTACACGACCCTTCCGTTGGCCAAACTAGCAGCGTTCATGTCAGCGGCGCGCGGCGGCGACAGGGATGCCGCGCGAGAACACGCCGCTCTCGCCATACACCTGCTCTGCTTCAAGCACAAGATGAAGAACGTCGTGTGGACCAAGGGACCTAGCGGACTCGATGGAAAGTTCCAGAGTGGGTCTGAGGTAATTAGTGAATGTTTATAATAAATATAATATCCTAGGTTCTTATCTATATAGAAGTATCTATCCCGTTAAGATCATAGAAACTACTAGAACAACCTAACTTAATTAGTTTATTAAGATAGGTTGTCTTAACAAGCTTAATAAGTGATTTATTAATAATCTTATGGTAAATCAATGATTCCTAAACTGTATCACTTCATATTTTTTTTCTATCTTAGGATAGCTCACTTTATTTTCAGGATTCGTTAGTCATTTTTTAGTATAAAGCTTTATGGAACTTAGAGTGTGCAGACTGCATAATATGCATTACGCGTTTACAAGCACTAATTATCTATTATTATTCATTTTCAGTTGGATTTCTACATCGACAACGACATGATTCACATTGCAGACACTAAGGTGGCCCACCGTTACGGCGACTTCTTCATTCGCAAACTTCTCAAGTTTGAGGAACTGAACAGAAAACTACATCTAATTAAAATTTAAACATGTAATCCATAGCCCTGATCAATAAATATAATTAATCCCATCTCCGCATCCACCTTCTGAGTGAATTTATGCAAAATTACAAGAAATATTATAACATTTGAAGTAATTCTGTTTATGTTCGGCACATATTCTTGATCAGGTATATAAGATTTGTAACCCACAATTTTCAAATAAAAAGCAAGAACAATACTTTATTTTTTTTTATTTATAACTTTGGCGCGTAAGGCACATATTTTCGATTCCTTTTATAAAATTTTTTAGGCTCCACTATTTTAATATTCTGCCTTTGCACAGTTTCAACACTTTCTTCTCGAAATTGCTGCCAAGGATGTTCCGGTTCCAAAGCCTTTTCGACATCCATTTCCTTCAGCCATTTCGTATATGCTTTTGAATACTTTTTATAAGCCTTCTCAAAACCACCGGATTTCGAATTTTTCTGAAATGTTTGCTAAATAACATAAGAAGATTTTACATACTGTACTAAATTTCTTGAAGAGCATCATTAGCATTCTTATTTTTTTATTAGCCCAATCAACCAATACATCTTCTATACTTATAATAAATCTGTAGAGAGGTCAATTCTGTACATGAAATATATTTCCAAAATAACTATCAGGGGGTGATTAGGGATCGATACTGATGCCAAAAATGCAATTGGTAAAATTTTTGTCTGTCTGTCTGTCTGTATAACCGTTATAGAAACAAAAACTACTCGACGGATTTTAACGAAACTTGGTACAATTATTTGTCATACTCCTGTGCTGGTTATAGTATATTTTTCGTCACGCTACAATTAATAGGAGCAGAGCAGTGAAGGGAAATGTTGGGAAAACGGGAGAAGTTACTCCATTTTTTAAGCTTCCGTCGCGTGTGCAACCTTAATGGTTAAAGCTACACAGAAATCATGTATGACGGAAATGTTCTCCTTAATACGTGATCTGAATCCTGACTCACAATAACACGTGTAACTCCCGATAGCTTAGCAGTTCGAAGCTTTCTCATTATATTTGTCTACTCTTACGTTTATAACACTCTCAGTCATCCCTAATTAAAAAAGTTAACATTATTAAATATTCCATAAAAAATAATCATAGAAATCGATATAGAAACACCAAAGTTATACATGAGATACGCTAATAATAAGCCATCATACGTGAATACTGAATCATGCTATAAAGATTATTTCTGTATATATATAAGGTCGCGAACGCACAGGCAGGCGGCTTGCTTGGCACCTAGAGGCTAGCGAATCACCTAGCGAGTAGCTTCGTAAAACGAACATTCTCGAACGTTCGCGACCGGCTCCATTTTTGAAGTCAAGTCCACGCGGGCGAAGCATATATAAAATAAAACAAAGTCCCCTTTTCTGTCGGTCTATATGTGATCGATTTTCTCAATATATACTGAACGGATATTTATAAATTTTGGTATGGAGATAGTTGAAGACTCTGGGAAGGTAATAGGATTCTTTCTATTTTGAAAAACTCCTTCATGCGGGCGAAGCCGCGAGCAAAACTAGTAGTAACTAAAATTCTATAATTATTTGCAAATAATGTATGAAAAAAAAAAAAAATTAATACAAACCTTTTTAATAATGTTAGCACATTTCTCATTAAAATCCTCTAAATGTTTAAGAAATATGTTGTTCAAAGGTATTTTTTCTTCTCTCACTACATCCATTATGTATAAAACATAATCAATATCTACATGTGCAGTGCCTTGTCGTAACAATGTGCCAAGAATTTGGATGTTGATTCTGGAAATTTACATAAAACCAAACTAAGTTCTAAAAATATTAAGACCAACATTTGGATTATTGAATGGTTAGTATTGAGTGCAAATTATGTGGCAAATTATAATCCGTAAAATGTACTTGTGTATAAGGTTAAAATAAACAAAATTGTCTAAATCAAGCAAATCAATGAGTCCCATGTATAAATATAAGGTTGTGTTTCAAAAAGCATGATTTGTAAAGGGACTCATTTTTATGAATATTATTCCTTAGGTAAATATTTGAAACAATTTCAACCTGTTCTTAAAAAATTGTCAATAGTTTTGAAACACATCCTAATGTATGGGAGCCATCGAAATAAGATAAATATATAAAAGAATATGAAGATCAAAACATATACTATTGCATAAAGCTGATGAGTTTGTTTGATTGCGCTAATCTCATGAACTACTGGTTCGAATTGAAAAATTATTTTAATGTTGGATAGCCCATTTATCTAGAAAGGTTATAGGCTACTTAACATCACAGTGTGAAGCATCAATGAATACTGCAAAGACGGAAAAAATGTATCCATTTTAAGAGCTTCAGTTGCGTGCGCTACATAAACGGTTAAATCACGCAACAAACCTGTAAGGCTGAATTATTCCTCTTTGAAAGTTGTAAAAGATATATTATAAAACAAAGTGCCCTGCCGCATCTGTCTACCTGTCTGAATGCAATAAACTTAAAAACTACTCTATGGATTTTGATGAAATTTGGTTTGGTATGGTACCAAATTTCAGTATTAATAGAGACATAGGCTACATTATATTCCAGAAAAATATGTAGTGGGGCTCCTATCCCGGAAATTATTTCACACAGGTTAAGCTGTAAGCTATTAAAATATATAATGAACAGTAATTACTTTATCTGTTCTTCTCTCATTTCATTTATAAGAGCTTCTGATTTTGATCTAGTTTTACAAGCCATGGCTAATACACCATATGTCATGATATTTACATGCAATCTCTTTTTTTTGTTAAGACGGTAGCGGCTTTCCCGGTATTTGGCTTCCTTTTTAATAATTTCTTTTACATCCTGAAATAAATAATAATATGCTTTATGTCAATAATGCGTATTTATAGTATATTGGAAAATTACAAAAGAACTTACAAAAGCTGCTTCATAGTCAGATCTCAAACATCTCTTCTTAATTAACATATTATAAAAATCTATATCAGCATTAATTTCTAGCTTTTTCATTGTTTCCAGCAATTTGTTTTCAGCTTCAACTGTTTCTTCTAGCAATGGCAACATCTGTGTTAATGTTTTATGTCTGGTTTAACAAAACAAGCATTCATTTCCTCTAAGAAATCCTCTTGGCCTCCAACAATAGCAAATTTTTCTTGCAAAGTGTGGACTTCTTGCAAATTCAAAACTTGGTCCATTTTAATGTTTTAGATAGTAGATTAGGTACAAATCTTTCATTTATATTAGCTTTATCTATTCTGTTTACTATTTGCATTTGTATTTCATGTTGACCGTTGTAGGGTACTACTTTTTTGTTCTCTACTAAGCCCACATCATCCTGAATTTCAATGGGAGGTGTTTTAGCAACCAACAGTTGAGTATCAATAGCTGTTGTATCTTGATTTACAGATTCAATTTGCAATATATTTTTTTTGTCATCTATTGTAATTTGTTCTTGTATTATTCCTATTAGCTCTTCAATATTTGCCTTATTGCCTAATTGGCAATCTTTAACACATTTCAATATTAAATTAAATGAATAAATGTTTGGCTTTTCTCTTGACCTCAGCATTTTTCTCCATACAATTAATGCATGTCTCAAACCATTTTCTTTGTCAGAAATACAAGCTTGCAGCAAGTGATTGAATGTGTGCACTCTAATTTTTATTTTTTTTGCAATCATTTCATCTACAATTTTAAATGCAGTAGTTAAGTCTCCACATCGGCCAAATGCTTTAATCATGGCATTGTAATTAGTCAAATTTGGATCAACACCTTTTTCAATCATGAGTTCTCTCAAATGTTTTGCATTTTTTAATCCATCTGCTGCCCAGGGGCTGTTGCTGCAAGCATGAAATAAACATGTGTATGTGTCACCAGTGGGTTTAAGACCACGTCTCTTCATTTCATTAAATAATTTAAATGCTTTCTTAGTATATCCCACATCAGCACAGGCTCCAATTAATATATTATAAATGTAATTTTCGGGTTTAACTCTATCTACTTGTAACATTCTTACTTCCAATACGTCAATTGCTTCTTTTTAATCTTTTAAGTTTTACATATTGCTTTATTATGTCGGCATACTGTTTAATGGTCAACTTTTGAGATTTGAGAGGTACATTTTCTAAAAAATCACTTTCCTTTTCATCTCCCTCATCTTGTGGAATATTTTTGTGATTAGAGAAACGGGATAGAGTGCCAAACGTATCGGGATCTTCTAGAAACACCAAATTTTCTTCAGTTTTAAACTCTTTGGGTTTTAATGTTTTTATGTTCGTAGGAATAGTTACAGTAGTTGACAGTGAATTATGCCGAATAGCGTTTATGGATCCGATAGTTCGTAATAATTTTACGCATCGAAAAGCCATTTCTATTGAGGTATAATACTTTTAGAGATTATTTTCTATATAAATTAACTATAACAACCACTCCAAACCACTCATTGTGTTCAAAACAAATGATCCCTAACCTCAATTTTTTTGACGAAATTAAAAACCAGGGGTAGACACTTAGAACATTTTGTGTAATGATGTTTAGGTCAGAGTTTTCTAAGAATGATTGTATATCTTATATGCATTACATAGAGTTTAATTTTGGTTGACAAAACATTAGGTTACATCTAGTACCAACAAAATAATCTAGAAAGTATGTTATAGCGGCGATAGCCTAGTTGGGTGTGGAACGTACTGCCAAGATGAATGTCCGCAGGTTTAAATCCCAAGGGCACACACCTCTAACTTTTCTAAAATCGTGTGTATTCTTTGTGAATTTATCGTTCGCTTTAACGATGAAGTAAACATCGTTAGGAAACCTGCACATCTGAGAAGTTCTCTATAGGAATTTCGAAGGTGTGTGAAGTCTTCCTAACTCGCACTGGGCCAGCGTGGTGGACTAAGGCCTAATCCCTCTCAGTAGTAGAGGAGGCCCGTGCTCAGCAGTGGGCAAGTATATATTATAGGGCTGATATTATTATATGTTGGCTATGATAGCTGACGATTTGTTATTGTTGATCTTTATTTGCCAATTCTTTATAATTCCAATTTTGTTCAATAACTTGAATTTTCTGCAAAATTCGTTGGGTTGAGCCAGCTCCTCCGTTTCGTGTACTTATATCGTGAATTTGTGTCGTGTGTGTTTACGAAATAGTGACTCTTATTATTCCAAGATTTGACTCCAATTGTGTTTACATT
Organism: Manduca sexta; assembly: GCF_014839805.1. Classification (NCBI taxonomy): domain Eukaryota; kingdom Metazoa; phylum Arthropoda; class Insecta; order Lepidoptera; family Sphingidae; genus Manduca; species Manduca sexta. The sequence goes on from NW_023594366.1 coordinate 7,425, forward strand.
TGTGTATTTTCTTCATTTTGTGTGCTATATTGTAGAAAAGAATTAATAAAAAAAGTAACGCCTTTTTTTTATTAATTCTTTTCTCCAATTTGCCTTTGCAATGATTGTAATCATAGTAATTGTTAATTAGACGGAAAAAGATCATGTCTGTAAGATGCCATACTGTTCAACAGTTTACAACAGAAATTTGCACTGTAATTAGTTTTTTTTTAAAAAAACCTAACGACTATATACAGTTAATACATAAGAAATTCTCGTTATAAGACTATTGCGTATTTTAAATAATAATTTGTTATTAATAAAGAGAATTATTTAAATTTATGGTCAGCAATTTTATCGATATAAAATTATGGATCAAATTTATAGTAAAGAAGAGCGGATTTTTAGTAAGGCAGCCTTGCGTCATATTTTATGCGTAACGTTGGTATAAAATCTTATTTTAACTGAGCTGATGTATTATTCTAACGTAGTATATTATTATTATTATTTTTTTAAATCTTTATTTAAGGAGTTTGGTCGTTATTTCATATATATTATTTACTCTAAGTTGAAACCATAAGCTTCGTTCTGTAGGGAACAGGCCGAAGTATCCGGCCCTAAACCAAGAGAACCATACTGCCAAGTCTTACGCAATATGAAACTGTTAAGAAATATAAACCACGCCATCCGTAGGTAAAGCATCTAGATAGGTAGACGGATGTTACATATTGATTTAAATGCAAAGAATATAGTACTCTCTAACGAATGCTTATCAATGAAATTTCCCATTACAATATTTTTGAATACGAATTACATTGTAATTTGACATTAATTTTACCAAGACACGGATTGCGCGTGTTATGATATACTTAATTGTACTTAATTCTGTAGATTATCTGTGCCTGTGGCATTAATTTGACGTGAAATTTGACATATTCCTGAGTATTTGCAATTCCTATTCTTCACACAAGTCATAACCTAAAACCACGTCGTGTTTCATTAATTTCTCAATAAACCAATAGTATGTCTAACGAGATTGATGAACAGATGGAAGCTAGTTCTTCTGAGAGCGAAGATGAAGAAATGCAAGAAGATGAAGAGGGTACAGAAGACGACCGCCCAAAGACTTACCTTCCCGGTCAACCACTCAAAGAGGATGAGCAGTTAGTGTGTGACCAATCTGCATATATAATGCTACACCAGGCTCAAACAGGAGCACCATGCCTTAGCTTCGATATTATACCGGATAATCTTGGCAACGACAGAAGTGAATTTCCCATGACAGCATATGTAGTTGCCGGAACGCAGAACTTCAGTGCCCATTTAAATAAGTAAGTAAGTTTCGTAAATTTTTGTCCTTTATTCAATAAATAAACCAAATTTTATACGAATAAATAAACTTATATTTGAATGGTGCAGAAACCTTTATACTCATCAATATTTTTTATCAGTTTATTGGTAATCAAAATGACCAATTTACATCCGACATCGAAGGCTGAAGATGATGATGAATCAGATGAGAGTGATGATGAGGATGACGAGGATGAGGAGAGAAAACGCCAGATGAGCATTCTCATTTATCAAACACCAGGGCTGTGTTAACAGAATAAGAGTAAGTATCTATTTTAAAAATAATATAAGATAGCTTTAGTGTACTATAATAATATTGATGAGAAACTTTAAATATCAGAACTCAGGATAGTATTGTAAATTTAATTTATTTTACAGACAACACATTTCAAGAATTCTGTACTAGCAGCTAGTTGGTCTGAGCTAGGAAGAGTTGATATTTGGAATGTGACTCAACAACTGCAAGCTGTGGATGACCCAGCACTTTTAGAGAGATACAATTTGGATACTGTTGCCAATCCTGTAAAACCACTGTATTCTTTTGATGGCCACCAACAGGAGGGCTTTGGTCTAGCTTGGTGTCCAACAGAGCCAGGAGTAAGTAAAGCTTGAGTCTGTCTTTTACATACAATGCTCACTGAGGTAGCAAGCCAAGCATTGAATAAACAATCTTCAAGAATGTAGTCAACACATAATTAATATATTTCTAAAATATATGTGTAAATTGTAATATTATTCTTGTATTGTAAGTAAATTGTCTATCAGGTTTTAGCAACTGGTGACTGTCGAAAAGACATTCACATTTGGAAACCAAATCAAGCAGGTACATGGGATGTGGATCCAGGGTCCCTTAGTAGGGCACACCAGTTCTGTTGAAGACATACAGTGGTCTCCAAATGAAAGGTAATTAAAGTTTAAATATTAGTTATATTTCTTTAAATCATATATTGTTGTTATAATATTACTTTTTACCTATAGAAATGTATTAGCAACATGTTCTGTGGACAAAACAATAAGGATATGGGATACCAGAGCAGCACCACACAAAGCATGCATGCTGACGGCTGAAAATGCACATCAAAGTGACATAAATGTGATATCATGGAATGGAAAGGAACCATTTATTGCTAGTGGTGAGTTCCAGTGTACAGTTTGGTTATTAAATATCTTTTATTGAAACAATCAATATATTCACAATAAACTAGAGTTTATTGTGAATATATTGATTGTTTCAATAAAAGATACTTTCTAGAGAAAGTATTAAGTATTTTTTGGTACCAGGCTTCAAAAGTCAATTTGTACTTTGGTTTTAGGAAAATATTGTTGTATGTGAGTGATAAACTTAACAAATAGTCTATAACAAACAAATAAATAAAATAAAATAAGAAACAAATAAAAACAAGACAAATAGACTTTTATCTTTTTAAATTCTCCACTCCTATTTTATAACATTGTGTAAAAGTGTTTTAAATATTGTTCATAATGATAAATTTAAGGTGGAGATGATGGCTTCCTGCATATATGGGATTTGAGACAATTTACAAGTGGGTCACCAGTGGGTACATTTAAACACCACACAGCACCTGTAACATCAGTTGAATGGCACTGGACTGAGCCAAGTGTGTTAGCGTCAGCTGGTGAGGACAACCAAGTTGCTTTGTGGGATTTGGCTGTTGAACGAGATGATGATGAAGTTGTTGATGAAGAATTGAAGGTATTTATGTTTTGTAATTGAAACTCCATTACACTTTTTTAAATTTTGTCAGGGTATGATTTTAAATTTGGTCACAATGTTTAGAGCAAAATTATAGGATAGCATATAAAATTCCACTAGTTTACGCACAGTTGACTATCTAAGGCGGTAATTATTTTTGAGAAATTAATTTTCATAATTTACTTACATTAGCTTAGTTGCCGAAAATAAGAATGTTATTTTCCGCAACCAGCTTATGAAGATTCAAAATTGTCAAATGTAAGAGATTGTAATTTATTTTTATGTGTACTGATATTGTACAGTAGTAACATTTGGATTTAGTAGGTAATTTCGGAATTATTAAGAATCAAGAAAATATTTTAACTTATACTTATTTTTTTCCAGAACCTACCACCCCAATTGTTATTTATACACCAGGGACAAACAGACATAAAAGAATTGCATTGGCACAAGCAAATACCAGGCGTCATTGTGACAACAGCCCATACAGGATTTAATATATTCAAAACTATTAGTGTATGAAATAAAAAAAATATTGTAAAAGTATTTTATTTCCATGATTCAAAATTTAACATCTTAAAAGGTAATCTTATAAAAATTAATCACAGTTGTCTTTAGTATGTATCATGGCCAAATTAATTAAATGTCTTATTGTTGGTCTGCCATGTGGACAATTCTGTAATGAATAAGAATTCTTTATAAAGTACTTGTTATACTTTAATCTTTAAATGCAATACTGTCAGCTTAACATCTATTATAAAAATCAAAGCTTATCAAAATTATTATAATTAATTTTCACTGGCATATTGCTACCAAATTGCTACATACTTAACATTGGAAATAATTTAGATATTTTGCTAGAACAAAATGTTAAGGCTGCTCTAGAAAGAACCCACTGCACCACACAACCATTGCGTTTGGTTGTGTGGTGCAGTGTAATAAGTAATATTTGGATTACAATAATCAAACAACACTTTTGGCAATGATGGTTATCAATATTTATCTAGTTACCCTCATATCATGTATGTTGCACAGGATGGTTCAAAAGCTTATGATTTATGTAAAAATCAATTTATGTATGTGCTGCTAAACTATGAGGTGAATATATTATAATTGCATTAAACCTAGCTGTCCTTTTTTTTAATGAATCATTTGGACTTGCATCCAGTAATCTGATTGCGCATTTTATCCACGGCTACAATATGCATGTCTATATATAAGATTATACAGTTGATTACTTGCTTGTGTTCAGCCCATTTAAATACTCACCCAAGGCTTATCTATTTCTGCCATATGGTCTACAAGTACACGCATGTCTGATTTTTTCAAAGCTGTTCCAATCATAACTGATTTACGACATGCTCTTGAAGCAAACATAGCCCTCACCCTACTTGGTCTACAATATTCAGATGGGGATTCCTGTAATGTTTGTTATTAATTAAAAAAGATTCCATGAAAATTATTACTACACATGCACAATTTTCATTGATAAAGTACCCGTAACATAAAAGAAGCTCTTCTATATCATCTTTGCTAAAGATCCAATTTTTCGACATAGGCAAAGTCAATAGTTTCACTCTTTTTGTTGGTGGGGCATCTTCATTTATTTCGAATGCAAATCCATTCTTCTTGAACACATCTATGTTGTCCATCAGTATTTGTTCATTAACTCCAGTAAGCTCCAGCTGTTGTGGTCTGTAACATAATAATGATAAACTATTTTGTACTAGAGTTCAAAATTTTACAAATCAACCTTGAATTACTTACATAACTAACTTCTGGCTAGTGAGTTCAGTGGTTTTCTGCAATGTTTCAAAATTATATATTTCGTCAGTAGCATGTTGATCTATTATGAAAAGATCTTCATCTAATCTTGTAATGATGAAGCCTAGGTTAAATTGTCCCACAATTTTCATTTGCTTGAATGATTCTTTTGATATTTCCTTTGTTAGCTCTTCTTCACATTTCTTATTGAACACTGGATTGATTGTACTCTTGAATTTGACTTTTGTTGGCATCATTTTGACTTTATGGGCCATGTTTATTTTACTCAAAGTTTTTACATGCTCTAGAGATGTTTTTAGAATTACTGATTTTCTATTGCCCTTTCCTAAATCTTCTTGATCTGTCACAACCTTGGTTTTTTTAGGTTTTGGATCTCTTTCTATATTTTCTTTAACATTTGCAGATTTTGATTTACAATATATTGTATGAGATTTTTCTAATACAATATCTGAAACTTTTCTTATTTGTGTGTTTGGGAACGGTGTGAGGTATATCCTAAATACAATATGTTTTCATTGGCATTTTCTGTAACATAATCAGTTTCTTTTGATGTATTTCTTGATTTAGTTGTTTCTTCCTCAGTTTCAATGCAATCTGAAGGAACAGGTGAACATTTAGCAGTGGGTATTTGTTCATATTCATCATTTCGAAAAGATTCTGTTTTCATATTATCGGGATGTTTACTAGCATTTTCGTCTTTTAAATTCATAGAAAAGTCTTCAACAAGATGATCATCTTTGATGGTTTCTTTTTATTGTTTTTGACGATATAAAGTCGAGCATTGATGTGGACTTCCTTTTAGTTCACTTCTAGATTCTGATTTGTCTGCACTTTTAGTTTCACCAACTGATATGGACTTGTTACCAAATTGTGACAAAAATGAATTAAATATTCTTGGTTGATCCATATCTGGTTTAACATCATTTGCTTTATATGAATTAAGTGAAGGATCCACTTTTAATGTCCTTGGTACACTTTCAAACAGTTTAAGCAATGAATTTTTAAGAACATCTAATATAATTTTCTCTTTGGTGAGGAACACTTTTCTTTTATCAGGTGTTACATTAACATCAACTGATGTTCTGTCTATGTTGACATTTAAAAATACAAAAGGATACTGATTAGGATTGAATTGTCTATATATTTCATTAATCAACTTTGCTACTTTTGTTGGTTCACAAGGTCTACTGTTTACATAAAAGAATTGCCTATCAGCACTTGACCTACCACTACCATGTTCACAAGTTGATATAAAACCTGTAAATTCAACAGGTTTTACAACATTTTTATAGCCTTGTGAGTTAGCTATATCTTTACTTTTGGCATCAGCTTCATTTTCATTAGAGTCTTCTGATAAATCAATTTCAACATCCTCAATTTGAATACTATTTTCAATGCTTTCTTTTTCTTGTGATAAACCCTTGAATATGTTATCCTTTATATTCAACACATATTCAGGATTTATTTCTAGTATTGTTTGTAATTGTTTTAAGCCAAATATACAAGCAATGTTGTCTTTGTATGACATTGATCCTTGTGTTGCTACTACCATGGTTTTCGACTGAGAGCTGGTATGGTTACTGCAGGTTATCCTGAAATTATTTTGTATGACAGATTCAGCAATTCATATAATACAAAATAAATATTCTATAATAATCAAATAACTTACTTAACACCCACAGAAATCAAACAGTATGCATATAATAGTTGTGTCATTTTATTAAATTCCCTCTTTACATTCTTGTGAAATTCTTTTTGCCTCACTGGCAAGGAATGGAAAAGATTGGTTAAGCTGACTGTGGTTCCAATTTGCCTTGAACATAAGGTCTTTTTATTTATGTTGCCCTTGTGATCATATTCTATTTTAGTAGCTGAAAATATTTTACTCATCAGTATTTTATCAAATTAAAAACTTGTGACAAGTTTAATTTAAAAATAACATACCATAATCAGCACTGCTATGTCTTGTTGTTACAGTGAGATTTGCCAATTCACACAAGGAACTCAATGCTTCCCCTCTAAATCCAAAACTTGTTACACCAAGTAAATCAGAATAATCACTCAATTTGGATGTGTGGTATTTTAAAGCTGTAAAATTTAAATAGGAATGGCATTGAAACAATTCAGTAATTTGCATCATTACTTAAAAAAATATGTTCTTACTTAATGCTGCAAAATTATCTTCAGTGATTCCTGAACCATTGTCATTCACTTCAATTAAGTCTATGCCATAATTTTTAATCTGATAT
>NW_023594367.1:0-14492 GCF_014839805.1 Manduca sexta
GTATTACAGGTCTTACACGATGCGACGGTCGTACAAACTGTCCCATTGATTAATAGCACGATAAATTCGTGCATTGTTCTAAACTCTCTCCTTTAAATATCTATACACGATTAAATGTATCACATTAAAATGGTGATGATGATCTCTGATGGTCCGTGTGATTATCACAACATTGATTGCCTTTACACTGTAAGCTGTGTTTGGGTACTTAGTGCAACACTGCTCGTAATTCTGTAATACTATGTTCAATCATGCTTTGCATTAATAGTTCAATCCTAAAAGTATAATTCATATTATTAATGAAAAGGTAAAATTATCTGATTACAGCCCCGTTCATATATGTTCCACAGTGGCAAAGGGTCCATATAACTCGATGTCTACCGTCTCCCCTTTCGTAATTCATGTAAAATATGTACAAACCGCATTTGTGCATGTTTTTAGTACTATATATTGTGCCCAGTCCTGGATTAGTAAATAGGCCGTATAGGCCGCGGCCTATGGGCGGCAGATTTCAGAGGACGCTCACTTGATTTCATTAATCATTCGTTTATTTAACTTTAGTGCCTTCCATAATACAAACAAATGGAAAAATATTAAGTAATTTAGAAACTTATATACATACATACATAAACCTACCTACATGGGGCGGCGGAAATAAAGTGTCCTACACTCATAAAAAATATAAATCCGGCACTAGTTGTGTCGGATTCACTTTCGGAATATATCACGCTTCGCCACTGATGATCCCTATTACGTTATTAACAATAAAAATTAAAAAATAAACATGTTTGGGCTTCAGATTCAGCAAACTGTTCCGACTGTGGAGTTAGAGAAGACGTATGATGAATAACGTTTTGTAGGAGTGTGTGCGGAGTAGATTTAATGCTTTAGGTATCAATGTAGACAATCTAATTAGTTTGTTGTTGGCTGCTCCGGCGTCAAAAAGGGGCTCCAGTTATTTAAAAAATGTTTTGAAAGCTTGAGAAATGAGTAAACACTAATGAAAGTGCACGAATCGAGCCACGTTATTGCAAAAATATGACGGAGTTCCTTTAATAAAAATACAAAACATGTTTAAAATGAATACTTATTTACCTGTAAATTTTACAGTTTATTGTTCTTGTCATTCTGTGAATTCCGTGTACTAACTGAATATAACATTTTAGTATTCGTGTAAAATTTTAAAATATGTTCTGTATATTACAATGATAATATATTGCGTAAGTGAGAATAGAACTTTGACCACTTTCAGATTTTATAAGCGAAAATTCATAACATATTTAATACTGCGAAAATTATAATATTTTATTAAATAGTTAAATACTAGTTTAGATAAAAACATGTTTCAAATTTACAATCGGAAATTTATACTCAACTTATAATCATTTTTGTATGTGTGTTGTGTCGGTAGATTCTTGTTCAAAAGGTATTGCAGTTACTATGGACTGACGACACAATCCAGAAACATACGAGTATTTCTAACTACAAACATATATCAGAACAAACGTACCGACTAACAAAGAGAGAAGTTATGCCACTTAAACTACACGTGCTCTTAAATATAACTAATGTTATGCCGGATTTCTAGCACGGTCTAGTTGGACAAACATTTCACGTGTATGTAGGAAATGCAAAACTAATCTCGAACTAAGTTAATTAGACTTCACTCCGTATTGATATTGCGTTTCCGTTGTGACCACAAGTCGACGCGGGAGAAGGGGTCGCTTATGTAATCTAAAGGACCTGCGTTCGATTCCCGGACAATAGGCGGGTTCTTCAAACACGATTAGCAGATATCGATGAATTAGACGCCAGGTAGGCAGGTCGAAATAATTATATCAAATTATAGCATGGACAAATAATAGAAGAACAAGTAAATGAAGTTTGCTGCATCATGAGAGGCTGTCGTATCGTATATTTCGTATTAGAAATAAACAGTGCTGCCGTTAGACATCTAATATCTGAAGTTACCGTCTCGTATTGCCTTCCACCTGCACGCTATGTAAGAGGCAATATCTCTGACAGGACGTGCGTCGAAAACCGGGTCACTTGACATGCTATCTGAAGCGAAGACAACGCTAGCCAAGCGTATTGGACGCAAAACATCCAACCGATCCACACGTGGAGTTTATTTAATATCTAGCATCTACTGTACGAAAATATACATCTACTTGGAATATACATAGATATACATTTTGTAGTCCTTATGACTTATCAAAAGTTCTCGAGTGGAGACATAGTACTGGCAGGCGCAGCGTTGGACGTCCACCTGCAAGATGGACAAACAAATTGATAAAGATCGCAGGTTGGATGCAGGCCGCTTTCCACAGCTCCATTTGGAAATCTTTGGGGTAGGCCTATGTTCAGTAATGGACTTTTTGTGGCTGGGATGATGATTTATCTAACAAATAGAAATCATTTTATAGATACTATGCCATGGATTTTCCTGTCTCACGTTTCCCTGCTGTGGCTTCCTAATAATACTTATGATTATACATCAAACCTCTTTCAAAGACATTGATGATTAATGCTCCACAAATTAATTAATATTTGAATTCTTTTCATCCGTATGGCGTAATACCTTTGCTGCAAAGAAAATTAATTGGTTGAATATCGACCGCAAAGTACACCAGTAAATAAATCCTGTAGTAACACAGACATATTATGACATAAGCCTTGTATCCTAGGTACTAAATACTTCCGGTGCAACAACTGTCAGGTTTGGTGCAAATATTTGCTTGTAACTTGTGATGGGACGGAAATTGAGCTCGCTGCTTCTCGTCTCACACACAGACGCGTCATCGAGGAAGGATGTCGATTACTTAAAACCTATCATATATTATATTAATCAATGCATACAAATTTATCCGTCATCGGAAAAATATAGGCCATAGTCGATATTCGATAGTTTGGAATAACTGGCAGTATAATTACAGCTTACGTTTACGCGAATGTTAGACATTGAAATATAACTATTTTACGGATTTCATTGCGGTTTTATATTATCATTCTCTCCCGACGTTTTGAAGAAGAAGAAAAGATGTGTTGGCCGCCAGAAAAAACAATCAAAACGTCGGGGGAAAATTGTAATATAAAAAATCCATAAAAGAGTTTTGGCATTATAGTTTATCAAACTGTAAATATTTGTACAGTTTTAAGCGTCTAAAAGTATCAAAATCATCGCTCAAAAAAGCCGTAATATATCAACGATATAAATAAATTTATACAAGCTGCATCCCATTGATTCCCATGGGAAAAGAATGAATGAAAAAAAAGCATAATCTGTTCGGAAATGTGTGTCCCTGATATAGCGGGATGACGCGAACGCACGTGGGTCGCGGCGTATGAATGAACAGTATTTTGGTGCCGTCACTATTATGATCCGACGGTAGGGTTGCCACAACGCAGATATTTTTGGAACAAATTTAATTTTATACATATTCGCCACATGTTAATCTTGACTATTTCTTTTAGCCATCGATATATATGTACCACGTATTAGATTTAGCGTTTCGAACTTTCACTATGTTCAACTGAATTGAGCTGCAATCCATTCAAACTGATTTTAGTATGATCGATATTGATAGCTTGTGTTTGTGTACGGAGTGGCGCTCATGATATAAGAACTCGAGTCTAAGTGAAAACCTGAATTTGAATAAAAAATATTAGTGAAATAAGTAAAATTATTTGTTGTTCAAGTGAATAAATAGGTTATAAAGTTTTGGTTGCCATTTTAGTTCAGATTTTGAATAAATAGTTTATAAGGACGTTCGTGTCTATAGACCCCCACATATGAATGACCTACCACCAGTTAAAATATAAATTCTAAAAATATAAATCAAATCCATAAAAATGTTGTCTATGTTACAAATAAAGTCAATGATATCCTAAATTTAGCAAAATACAAAATTCAGGAAGCGCCTTTTATCCATGTGTGTGTGCTTATATCCAAAACGAGTTAACAATTTTGACGCATTTTTAGATTTTTTTTACTGAGCAATATAAGAAATACAAATGCAATCCGCCTGTAATTACAAGCTCCTACTTCACACGGGCATGAACAAACGAAACGTGCAATTATGTTCATTTTATTTACTTTCGCTTCCAAAATACGAATCCAATTTGCTACTAATTGTTTTAAATACGTGCATGACAAAGTGACCTCTCTGCACCTGATGGTAAATCTAGTGTGGTCCTAGAATCGACTGACGAGAGCTGATTACCGACAGCAGTCGACATAATTATGCCGGCCTGTTGGAATCGGATATACACAGGCTAATCCCGTAACGCGACACACTTACGTGGCCCACTATGACGGGTTTTAACTCCTTGTGTACGGTGGTCGCTATCCGGACGGATATAAAATGTAATTTCCGAAATGATGTCCCGAGTTAACTGGTACTGCTGATACTTCTTTAGACTGCGGTCAGAAAGTGCTGGATACGCATTGTACTTGACTGGATAGGTGGATAGCTAATCTTCACGGGATTTTCGGGCTATTTTTATCCGTTTTATTTTGTATGTATGTATTATGACCAAATTACACAAAATCATTATAAATTGCAGTCTATGAGTTGTTATAATGTATAACCAATATTACTGTAAAGTTTTATTCAAATCAATTTAGTCGTTTTTTCCTGAAAGAGGAACAAACATATATATATCCATACATCCATCCTTACAAACTTTCGCATCTATAATATTAATAGGATATTGCTATGAGGAGTTAACAGTGGGAATTTATGCCGGGGAATAAATACTAAACGCGCAGTGATTAGTAATGGTGTGGGTGTAAGAAATAAGTAACAATACAGCTCAACCACGCGCCTTCTCGCACCTATAGTAATGTTTGAAATATTAATTGTTGAAACTTACATTTCAGCCAGAAGTATTTCTATTATATAATTTGCTTGAAAAGTTGATGCACAAATTCTAACCCTATTGAATAAAGTCTGTCGCGATGTTTGTTCAACATTGGTAATCGATGTGCCCACAGTACAACCTGTTAGAACTGTGTCGTAGCCCGGCTTTGCGAGTAGATATTGGTTTCTAGACGTTGCCGTTTCGTTTTTTCATTCGTGAGTCCAAATTTAGAACGGAGTGAATTTTATTTACTTTTACACTGTTTGTCCGATTGCTATTCTAGGTAAAAATTTTATAGAATTTTCCTTTGATATAAACTACATAGGAATTTAATATTTGTAATTGGAAGCTCTGGAAAGATATTTTTTGAACAAGAATTTTAATTCAAATTTACATATTTCATGCTCTACTTCATCAATATAGCTTATATTAAAATCTGAACTTTATTCGCGCAGGAATTTATATTAAAAAAATCGATTTACGATAGAAGCATCTTAACCGTTCAGTAGATTCAAACGCCCAGTCCACGCTGTGTATAGTGACAGTATTTTTTAAAATTATACACTGATACGGTAACGTGACCCCACTGCAACTGACGGTAAGTGGAGTGGGGTCCAATAGAATGTCTACTGACGAGAGACGATTACCCCTCGGCAGTCGACACAATTATGCCGGCCTGTTGGAACCGGATGTACACAAGCTAATCCCGGAACCCTCCACACTTACGTGAGCCATTATGACAGGTTTTATAACCTTGTTTGGTGGTCGCTATCCGGGCGGATATAATATATCCTACCACCAGCAATTATATTCTATCGGAGTGCAAACCCTGTCTAAATGAGTAAGCGCTGCAAATACTCCGCTGAGGACGAATGACGCAATAATTCAATGGTCGTATTGTTTCGGTTAAGGTCGGCTAAAATTGCATCTATGTTCTCAATTATGCCAATATTATTATACAATGGACTAACGCTCCGCGCTGTTGGCGCCGCTTTGTGGACGGACCGCTTTGATATTATTGTTAGTATCTATATTTAAACAATTTGAAAGAGATAAAATATTGTTTATATTTGGTCTAGCGTAACGTATGTGAGCTGCAAGCCGGTCTTAGGTTAGATTTATATTGGGCATTTTGCGTGATCTTTACGGTTTTGCCGGCATGCATTAAGCCTTCCGGAATCATAACAATTAATGTTATAATATGCTACATGCAGCGTCGGATAATCTCTCTTCGCTCCAGTGCAAAAATATCATTCCACAATTAATGTAACAAGAATTCGTGTATTGATATGAAGTTATTTTACTATTTTCAATTAAATTATACCGGAAATTCGAATATCGTATTTGTAAATGAATTTAATTGTTCTGTAAAAATATTTTATCTGGAATGCAAAATATATACTCTATGGAATGTTTTAATATAAATAAAGGCGATAAAATTGTCTTTTAACACATTGTACAGCGGAATATACGTGGTCAAATGTGGATGTGCTGTTTTGCCTGCCTCTTTAAACATATGAGTGTGTTTGTATTGCATTATTAATGATCATTGATATATATGTACCACATACTAAATTTGGTGTTCGGTACATTCTCTGTGTTCAACTGAATTGAACTGTCATACATTCAAACTGATTTTAGTATGGTGTCAATATTGATGCTTGTGGTTGTGTACAGAGTGGCGCTCATAAAAATGCGAGTCTAAGTGTAAACGTGGATTTAAATAAAAAATATTAGTCAAATAAGTAAAATTATTTGTTGTTCAACCAAATAAATTGGTTATAACAGTGACGTTTTGGTTGCCATTTTAGTTCAGATTTTGAACAAATATATTATAATATGGATGTTCGTGTCTATAAAATATACGTCAATGTTAATTCATGCATTGCGCGCTATAATATGTCACGTGTCAAATATAAAACTGAACTTAAAGGGCGTTGAAAAGTATTTTAGAATATTATATTTTCCAGTCACATTTTGTACTTGATCTAGTTCAGTTCAAACTATCAGTGTATAGTATGCTTCGTTATAATATAATTCAACCTAATAAGAACTATTTTCCAAAAATAATATACAGAAATTTCTCAACTAAAATTTATTTTTGGTGAAGAATTTACACTGTTACTTTATTTGGTTAGAATGCGAATTTTTATAACGGCGAAAAGTATAATTTATTTCTATTCGTATTTTGTGGTGAGTGGCCGTGTGCATATAGGCTTTGTGAAGAGGCTGTATAACTAACAGGCATGAAATTAGCAACGGTTTACATTCTGGCTTTCCGAAGGCTACTTATCGGAAAATGTAGCGGTTTTGCCGTACAATAGGCTGATTATGGCCAGATCTAGTAAGAGATGTGAGAAACATTGTAATCTTATGACTATTCTACTTTGAAACCTTTAAATATACGATATCGGACATTCTTAGTAAAGGTCAGGACAAAAGTAGGTACCCTGAACCAGCGGAAATTCATGAAAAGATTGATGAAGGTGGAGGAAGCGAGAGAAGTATGCTAGAATCGTGCAGTGGCAAATCCATAGTCTGCCTACCCCTATGGGATAGAGACGTGATACTATGGATGTTTAAAATATATTTGGGTTTCCGCAAATCTCACTTTCATTACGAAATGTCATAAGACTTCGGTTATATGAGATTTTTGTGCTTATAATTTAAAAACACATTGCTATTCTTTGAAATACAATATAAGCAAAAGAATGAAACCAAATTTGAACAAGAAAAATAATTTATTTGTCACAGACAGACACGCATAGGTACAAACGTATAAAGGGGAAAAACGAAGAATGATAACAATGAAACTTAATTATAACAACAATCTTTTTAGAGACAAATAGTAAAATAATATGAATCTTAACTCTAGAACTAACGGTGACAATATAAATAAACATTCATGCACAATGATTTCTTATGTTTACGCGAATGTTAGACATTGAAGAATTATACATAAAATTTTGGTAGATTTTAGCTTTTTCTGGACTACCAACAACTCAGTCTCTCGCCCTAAGTTCTCCCTGTGACCATGGATTCGAAACGTCGAGTGAAAGTTATAATATTAAAACCACGATAAAATCCGAAAAATAGTATTTCAAAACCTTCATGCTTGAAGCGAAGTTCCATTTTATAAAATATGTTAAGAAAGGAAAATATGGTGCGCCGTCTCAGACTGTTATGATCTGAAAATGAGCCACTTGAGCTGACGGAATGATACGGAGGAAAAGAATGCAAGCCGAGTGAAAACAGAAATTTTTCCTTACAATATGCGTTCATTTTAAATGATTAGTGTTTCCTTTATTTGGCGTAATGACAGTATTATGATTTTGGATCTGCAGCCATTGGGCAGGTTCAAATCCCAAATTCTTATTCTTTCTGAATTATCGCTTGCTTTAACGGTGAAGGAAAACATCGTGAGGAAACCTGAGAAATTCCCTATAGGAATTTTGAGGGTGTGAAGTTTACCAATCCGCACTAGGCCAGCGTGGTGGACTTAGGCCTAATCCCTCTCAGCTATAGAGGAGACCCGTGCTCAGCAGTGAGATAGTATATAATACAGGGCTGATATTATATATATAGGTATTTGGATAGACTTCCGCGACTATTCGATTTAATGGTACCAAACGTTGTGTCAAGTTTTGTGTTTGTATCGTAGGTTGGGCAATGCCAGATTTGTTCTCATACAATTGACCTGAAATTGGAATTTCTATTTTCTATTTATAGACAAGCTCGCCTGAAGGTTAGCGATACAACCGCCCCTAAACAGTAACAACCATTTGTTTTACTAATTATTGTTGGTCACGTTCCTTGTGTTACCAAATTTTGTCGTAGGAAAATACCTTTATAATATTATTAATAAGGTGCTTCTAAAATCAAAATATGAATAATATTGTCTTCATAATAAGGTACTGCGTTAAATCGTGGCCAGTAAATACTTAAGGCCCTTTAAATCAAAACAATAGTTTTTGTTATGTTGCCCTGAATGCAGCAATGCCTGTTAACAGTAACCAATAAATATGAATAAAAGGCCGTGGCTATAAAGTGGCAACTGTTTCATGTCTAACTGTGAACTCTTGGGTATTTTTATGAAATATTTTAGCTAGATAGTGTAACACTATGGTTTACTGCACGCAGTTGTTAGCCGCTTCACTTAGTGATTCAAAGATACAAACGAAAACACTGGCGGTATTTCCCGCGACTGATTTAAAACCGCAATTGGTTGCTAAATGGCGTGCGGATTGATTCGATTATAGTTTGTAACGTATGAACCTATGCAGGGTTGCTCGCATGCGGCGGTTGCCTCTCGTGGCTTTAAAATAAATGACCTATGTTGCTGTCCCGTCTTGACAAGTTCCCTGTGACTGCAACCAGATCTTCGCCTGATTCGAAGCCAAAATACGAGAGTGATTTTTAACCGTAATTCGTACAGGTTTTGCAACAGCGAATACCATCCGCTCGTGATAGAAAACCGTAGTGCGGTCGCTAGGCTAATGGCAACGTCAGTCATGTCGTTATTGTGACGTCACTCTCCCATCACTCTCACGAACAAAACGAATCTAACAACACATGATTTATTAAAACGTATCGAACCGTATCGTATCGCAAAGGCCTTAAAAATTGGAAAACAAACACATAACTATACATGTATCTACGTCGAAAAAAATGTATAGAGCTAGGGGTTAATGGGACAAAATTTATATCGAATACAAAGCGTTTTGAGTTTACATAGAGCGGACATTGGGAAGATTGTCATAGAAAAACTTCGTGCTATGATTGTTCAATCTACCGCGAAATAGCGAAACACCTATGTAAAATACTTATTATTTTTACCATATATTAATTTACACGATTTTAATGCACATATAATTTTCTGTAAATACGTTATTTTTGTATTAATATCTAAGGGCACTGGGACATCTTGGCACACGGACATTTCATATAAGACAATGACTGATTACCAATTGGTTATAACTTATGGAGCACAAATTTTGTCTTGATGTAACTACCTCTATTTAATGTCTGATCGAATATTATCTTAGGTCTAAGTGCAAATAAATATTTATTACCCATACAAAAGCAAATTTTAAATAACAGGTGCTGTTATTGACACAAGTTGAAATTCCTTAATTATGGATTAGATCCATATAACTTCAAAACCCACACAAAAATGGACCCTGTGTTATTGATCTTTATTTGTATGTATTTACAATTTAATCTCCACATACACACAAAAATAAACCTTGACAATCAGATAACACAGTTTCAAATGAAATGCGTACAAAATAAAGCTGAAGATTAAATGTCTGCAAGTCGCACATACAAATGTAACTTCTTTTATTCCGACTCCGAACATAAGGCAACGTTTATTCGTAACCGAAATGAAACCAGAAACCCGGCAGTCGCTGATTAAAACCCCTTGAATCTTTGATACTCTGTAACGTTTGATATTTATTGTGGGCGATGAATTAAAAATATTTTTTGTAGTATATTACGTGCCTATCTCAGCGTATTTAAATACAGGGTGTTATAAAGAAGGTATCAACTGTCGCATAAAGCGTGTTTCATAATATGTACGAACGATGACGTCGGTGTTACACACGAATGCTGCGCTGGTGTCTTGGTTTCGGATCCCAGGTCGCTAAGTATCACCCGAAGTCTCAATAAACGGTGAAAGGCACGTCCCCTGTATATAGGCCCTAAAACTATTCCAAATGTGTGATAACACCACCGCTAAAAAAGTGTAAGAAAATACATATAATAGGCACTATATGACATTGATTACATTTTTTTGTTATTGATTTGAATGACAAGACGCGTCCACCCACAAACAGACATATCGTCATCAGGCACAGGAAGTCCACTGCTGGACTTAAGTCTCCCCTAAAGATTTCCACACTAACCTTTAATGAGGCCTGGACGAATCCCTGTGACCTTAACAGGTCTCCGTCCACCAGGATATTCAGTTATAAATTAATGTGAAATATGCTTAAAGCTAACAGTTTTAGAATTGAAATTCCACTAATTCTTCAAACCTAATAGTAAGCCCTAATGTTAGATATACGGACATTGGGACGGGCTAGCATACGAGTACGCTAGTTAGTGCATAGTTATAATTAACTACACGTGACGTGCAGTCCGGCGGGCAAGCGTTGTCCCCACTAACGATTCACGGAATATAACTTTGTTTCAGTCATATTCTATGAAAATTCCGATGTATTAAGTATTTAATATAAAAATCAAACAATTTTTCGTATTTCGATTTTTTATATTTTGACCACGTAGGCTGTACAGTCTTCGAAGCGTCGAGAAAATTAAAATATAAAAACCGCTATAAAATAGTTTAATTTTAATGCATAAAATTCGCGTAAACGTAAGAAATCATTATTTAACATAACTTATTACAAATATAACTCTTTACCCCCGTAGGGGTTGGCAGAGATGCAACTCCGACACTTATTTTTCACCATGACTGATATTAAGCAAAAAACCCAATATCAGTTGATTAACTACGACACCCAGTCAGTCCGGCGGGTATAAGTATTTGATCCAGTAAGTACATATATTTTTCTATGTATTTTTGTTTGTATTTTTTTTACTTCGCCTCCAGTCGTTATGTTATACCTATCTCAATTAAGCATAGCAAAATATATTAAGATGGCTCGTATTAAATTCCTATACAACAAACTACTCAATTTCCTAGTATGTAGAATCACCGATAAATCTAACATTTCTGTTTGTTATTGTATGAGTATTGTAGCTTTGTTTGTGGAGCACTCGACGCGAAAACAATAGTTTTGTCTACAAAAATGTAAACGTAACAATGTAATAGAAATAAACTATGTTTTTTTTCGTATTGTATGACTGTTATTATGTCTACAAAACAATTCTAAATCGATAATACACTGGAGTGTCTTGATATTTCGACCTTTTATGTTTCGTGGAAATGTATTTGTCACCATTTTGATTTACTTTCTGTGTAAAAAACGAATAAAATAAATTAATACTAATTATTAAATGTTTGATTTTTTCAATGTAGCTAAACGTAAAAGTGACTACAATTTTATGGATCTTACCGCTAAAATAGACTATATTTTGTAATAAATTATTTTAGGCTACGATACTTTATTCGGCGAAAATAAAATAAAAATCATTATTTAATTATTCATCGTCGGATTTTTGGTGAAACGTATTTTACACAATTTATGTTAAATGGAATAGAAATAAATGGTAACACATTAAACATGTAAGCGACAACGTCATTCTGAAAGAAGTTTTTTAAAAAAATTGT
Organism: Manduca sexta; assembly: GCF_014839805.1. NCBI lineage: Eukaryota > Metazoa > Arthropoda > Insecta > Lepidoptera > Sphingidae > Manduca > Manduca sexta. The sequence continues at coordinate 12,158 of NW_023594367.1, forward strand.
TGATAGTATTGATTGCAAAAAATATCTAAAGAAACGTAAAAATAATATGATTTGTTATGAATGTATAGTTAAAATTACGTGTTGGCTGTTCGAGTCTAATGTAGTGACTTTTTCAATAGGCATTTAATAAAACATGTTAAATGATACGTAAACAAAAATAACCACATCCAAAAACTGTTAATTATAATAACCGTTGCACATTCAGCAGATTAGCACGGAAAGACCAAAGTGTAGTATAACTCGATAACAAACACATGAGCCGCACGCCTTAGCACTGTTCACAAAATAATGCAAAACAATTTATTATTCAAATCTGTATATTAAAACATTATAAATTGCAATTGCAATTAATATTTTTCAATTCTGAAACGTTTTTAGCAAGAAATAAAAGTCTATTTTATTCTATTAAGTTTATTTAAATTCAAATTATTATGACATAAACGAAGAAAATCATAAATCGCAGAATCGTATATTACGTAATGTCAAAAAAATCTATTGGCATGTAATATGACGACCTCTTACGGAGGCATTTATATTAAATAATTTTGTGGGACCTAACTTGAACCTTCTGAAATTAAATATATTTACTATAAAAGGAATACGTGATAACACGCATACTCCAGCTGGGAACGAATAAGTGTGAAGTATGAGTAAAGTAAAAGCGGCGATAGCCTAGTTGGTTGTGGAACGGACTGCCGAGACGAATGTCCGCAGGTTCAAAACCCAAGGGCACACACCTCTGACTTTTCTAAAATGGTGTGTGTATTCTTTGTGAATAATCGCTTTAACGGGGAAAAAACGTCGTGAGGAAACCTGCATACCTGAGAAGTTCTCTATAGGAATTACGACGGTGTGTGAAATCTACCAATCCGCACTAGGCCAGCGTGGTGGACTAAGGCCTAATCGCTCTCAGTAGTAGAGGAGGCCCGTGCCCTACAGTGGGACAGTATATAATACAGGGCTGATATTATTATATGAGTAAAGAAGACGGCAACGGCTTGGCTGCGCTCTCTGGTATTGCTTTTAGTCCATGAGCGGCGGATGCTGCTTAACATCAGGCGGACCGCTTGCTCATTTGCCTACTAAGCCTATTCGTCATTTCAGCCAGGAATCGTCCTGCTGGAAATAGGCCTCCTCCATTGAGCGCCACAGGGACCGGTTCTGGGCCGCTCTCATCGATCGGACTCCGGCGACCCTCACCAGGTCGTCGGTCCATCTCCTATCTCATCTTTCCCTGTTAGTAAAACAATTAGTGTAAGTTGATCTACCGATTACAAATCTGTGTTGTGGGATGATAATTTCATGAATTTTTCTTGGTGGTCCATACACAAGCTATTAAAACCCGCCATTGAGGTCCACGTGTGTCGCGTTCCAGGATCAGACTGTGTATATCTGGTTTCAACAGGCCGGCATAATTGTGTCGACTGCCGAGGGTTAATCATCTCTCGTCAGTCGACATTCTATTGATCCCACTCCACGTACCATCAGGTGTAATAGGGATCAATTTGCCGCGCTCGTATAAAAAAATATGTGAGGAAAGAGTTCGTTATGCACGAATGTTTTCGAAACTTCTCAGTGCAGGGAAAATTGGCATAGGCTTATAGTTCTCTACGTTGTCTCTAGGGCCACTCTGAGTATTATATTAGCTCGCTTCTAGAAATATAAGAACATACTAAATGTAGCATGAAGATAAATATATGTTTGATATTTTTTAGGTATAATGCGGTAAAATCGTCAGAACTATTATAGTTCATTCAATATTTCGTTGCTTACAAATTATTACCTCCAACGAGGCAAAATAATCAAGTCATGTAAAAAATGTTCAATCCTTAAATTGCTAATATACTAACATCGGAATTTATATTGTGTCCTCAACGCGAGCATCGAACCCCGCCCTCATGATGTAATGCGAATGATCGATAATCACGTGACCGGACTGTCCAATTTATTATAAACTCAGTTATTAATTTCTAGCGTCAGCTCGTGACTCGTCCCGCATGAACATCTAAATACCAATAATATCACAGGTTTTATTGCTATTTCAAGTATGCGGAATTATCTATATATTTCTCCCACTCTTTTCTCCAGCTATATGTATACATCGATATATATGTGCTAGAGTTGGCGTTCCGAACATTCACTGTATTGACCTGAATTGTACTGTCATCCATTCAAACTGATTTTAGTATGGCGTCAATATTGATTCTTGTGGGTATACGGAATGGCGCTCATATAAAAACGCTAGTCTAAGTGCAAACTTGGATGTGAATAAAACATATTAGTGAAAGAAGTAAAATTATTGGTATTTAAGTGAATAAATAGATTATGACAGTGA
>NW_023594368.1:0-14472 GCF_014839805.1 Manduca sexta
ATAAACATGGATAATGTTTGTTTATAGTAAAAATACATTAAAATTGCATTTAAATAAATAATAGCAAAATGTTAATAAAAAAATCCATTCTAATTTCACGAATATAATGAACATAAGGCTAAGGCTAAAATAAGGCCCCTGGGTAAGTGTGAGTTGCTCAACCACCAAAGGATCCTTAAACATATTAGTCTCTATACATAGTGATTTTTACATTGCCTTAATAAATGAAACTATATCCTCGTCTTTACCTTCTTAACATTGTGCCAAAATTAACCACAAATAAAAATTATTTTCACCAATAATCCTAGTTTTAGTTTTTTTATCACTTTGAATTCAGTGTGAATATGGCGTGTGCGTGAATGTATTTTGCTGCAAATGTGATGTTGCCGCTGCGACGAATCTTAGAGTAGTAATAGTGGCATAAGGGCATAATATTTTGTTGGAAATTTGCTTAATAATTAATTCTACGGTTAGGGTCAAAACGCGATAAAATCCGAAAAATATTTTATTTCAATGTAATACCCAATAGTAACACCAGATGGCGTAAAGGCAATAAGTTGTGGTAGCAGAATTTGCGTGGTATTTTATAGACTTATAAAAATACTCACTGCCGTCAGGTAAAGATGATGGTAAATAGCTTTGCTGTGCGAATGCTATGTAGTCAAGGCTTGTTTGAACAGCATGTTGGCCTGAAATTCGAACAATTGAAGTTAACGACGTGTGTTAAATAAGGTAGGCAGAAGTGTTACAAATTATAATTGCCTTTTTAATTAGTTAATAAATGCTATGGGTTATTCACGGCATCGCCTACGTAAAAGGCATTTTCCGCTATAATAGTCCCTATGGCTGTAGCGATGTATAGCTCCATCTATAGGACACCAGCGCCATCTATTTTCATAATCTATCAATTAAATTATTTCCCACGGGAGCAAATTACCAGGATAAAATTAGCCTATGTGTTAATGTAGGGTATGGTCTATCCGTGGGCTTTTAATAGAAGTTACCGCGTTTACTGCTAACAAACATCCAAGATTTCATACACGTTAGTTTTTTTTAATATTTGTTGTAAGAGGTACATATTAAGCATTAAGCACTAGATAAAGAGACTTATGACAATAATTGAAAAAACTTTTAAATATATGGCCGCTATGGGCTAACTGCGCACCGGTCACTTTATAGAAAATAAACACAAACACACATCACCCTTTAACCCTCGAAGGGGTAAGCAGAGATCACAACCACAATACAATTTGCGCAATGTATGTTCCGTCCCATGTGATGGGGGCGAGCTTATCGCCATATCGGGCAAAATTCGAGACTCCGAGCCGATAATGAGCAGAAAACCCAAATATCACTTTGCCCGACCCGGTATTCAAACACGGGACCTCAGAGCAATGTAGGACATGCAACCAACTACGCCACCAAGTCAATCTAAAAATATCAGTATTAGTTACTCACAACTGCATTTAAAGCGTCAGTCATCAGGTTGCCAAGCGTGCATTCTCCACGCGAGCAATCCTCATGAGACAAGGGAGTCATCGACTCTCCTATCGGAGTCAGTTGTGCCAAATGTACAAACTCCGCGTATGGCCTCAGCAATTCTTTAATTCCAGTATCTGAAATAAAAAAAATATGATTTATTCGTTTCTGGTCTCCTAGACTGGTACCAAAGTGCAGTCAGCTTTGAAACTTGCGAAATATTCAGCAACTTCAGTGTTAGATTATACTTTAATTTACAAGATCTTATTTACACGGAAAGACGATACCGTCCTTAATATAATTGAAATAACGTCGGGAATAAATCGAAACCAGATAATGTGATAATGTTAAAAACCTTAAATTTATTTTCACATATTTGTAAGGAACATCAACCTTATTTTATTTTGTTTTAAATTTAAACGCACTTGCAACATAAAATAACTATTTCATGTTTTAAATTTTCCACCATATAACAAAAATCCCGTTAATTTTATGTTCCAAAACGAACATGATTTTTAAATAGCATAATTTTAAAGCCTGACTAGGAAAATAAAAACCTAGTGTTATAAAATATAAATCTATTTTTATACTGTCAATGTTAAGTTAGCTAAAAATCACACGTGGCACCCTCAAAACAGGTTTTTTCCTATCAGTCTATATACTCTATAATCTTAAAAGTACCTTCTGGAATCGATTGGTTAAGGTAGATCTTTCTCCCATCCCCCAGTTGACGTAATGGCCTTCGCTATCCAAATAAACTGTAACATTCCCAACGTATTTGCTAAACGCTGAAGCTTGCACCACCAAGACCTGAAGCAAGAAACATTTGTAAAATTTTCTTTTGGATAAAAATATTAAAAAACTGCTCGCCGTTTATTCCTCGTGAACGAGTTTTCCGGGATAAAAGTCCGCTATATATTTTCCCAGATATAGAAAGCCGGTAAGCTTTTAAAGTCTTAAGCTATCTCCATATCAAATTTCATAAAATCCGTTAAGTAGATTTTGAGAAAGAAGATAACATACAGACAGACAGAAAAGGCAACGTTGTTTTATAATATGTATAAAATATTAATTTCTTTAGAGACAACGAATCGGGATTACCTAAATAATGCTAAACTACAGCCACATAAGTAGCTAAACGTTAAAACTTCAAATAGGTGTCAATCGATAAGCTCATTTGATATAACTGCTAGATGATAACAAGAATCACTTAAACAATTCCTCCAAAAGTGGTCAACAACAAAAACATGAAATAACTAATTATTGTAGTGGAATCCAGTATAACTTTTACTACTATGCAGTCACTATAAACAAACATCTTAGCTTTAAAAGTAAGAAGTTACCTTATGATTTTTGTTGGCATCACTCTCAATAACAACAGGATAGGGTTGTGGCGATTTCTCTTCTCTATGAGAGTGTCCTCCGACAATGACGTCAACATCCTTACCAAACTCACGAGCTAAAAGCCTGAAATTATTATTAAACACGAACATAAGAACAAACCAGGGAAAATGTCATGTTCATGCAATGGACTACTTACAAATACTTATTAAGAAAACAAGAAAAAAAGCAACGACACTAGTACAATACAGAAATCTAAGTTAATTGGTGTTAGCCTCTCATATGTGAGAGTCCACCTGGGTAGGTACTACCACAATGTCTATTTCTACCGCCAAGCAGCAGGTTTGGTCACTGTTCTGTTCCGGTTAAAAGGGCATTGTAGCCAGTGTAACTACTAGACATAATAAGACTTAACCATATCTTGTCTCAAGATGCCGAGCGCAGTGGAATACCAAACAATACTATGTAATTTAAGGTGTTGAATGGTATTTCTACTGTTCATGGGCGGTCGTACCTTTCCATTAGCCGACCACGGCAAGCTCGTCTCGTCATTCAAAGCAATAAAAGAAATGTAATGAACTAAGTATAAATAATAATAAATTTATATAATATTCATAAGAGAATGGAAGGAAAACTAAATAAACTTATAAAATAAAGTGCCTTCAATATAGAAATATAAACAGAAGAAAATAAAATCTATTTTCACTCACACATCAGTGTCGTATCCACAATGAGATAACACTATGATAATGTCTACCCCTTCTCCATTAAGAACACGTAATTCTCGCTTTAGACTCGTTCTAGGGTCCAGGAACTTTACATTACCAACGTTGGAAAATAGCTGTAAAAAAATACAATGACATTTCTTTAAACTACTAATATGGTCCTAAATTTTATAATTTATTATATTATAAAACAAAATATCACCAGTGCAACGCATAAAACTAATTCGACCTTTTCCTTAAATGTCGCCGAATAAAATATTAGCAAATTTCGATTCATGAATCATTATACTATTACCTAAATGTTATCTAAATGACCTTCAGACTCATTGTGAAAATGCACGCTGGACCGGTGCATCGAAGACCAGGTTTTATTATTAGTTAAACAAATTGATGCATTTTAAACCAAACTAATTTGAATTTTATAAGTTTTGTTTTATTTAAATTCGAGGAATATGATGTAAAAATACACGAATATCTATCTCTACACGGCGCAGGCGTAAAAGGCATTTTAACATATGGAATTAGCAAAGGCTTACCCAATGAGGATTCGAAACAAATTGTCATTATCTTTGTGCATATTCATTTTGGTTTTTAAATTAGAATATTTAAGGTGGTTTTAAACTTAATACTATATAAATAATATCAGCCCTGTATTATATACCGTCTTAATGCTAGGCACGGGCCTTCTCTACTACTGACAGGTTTCCTCTCGATGTCTTACTTCACCGTTAAAGTAAATAATTCACAAAAATACGCATATAACTTTAGAAAAGTCAGAAGTGCGAGCCCTTGGGTTTTGACCCGCAGACATTCGCCTTGACATTCCGTTACACTCCCAAATAGGCTATTGCCGCTTTTAGACTGGGACATTTTTATTTCCAAAGACTGCAGTAAAATTATTAATAAAGTATTTTAGATTTTAAATCAAATATTAAATGCTACAACGTCGCATACGAATCGATATTTTTCTTAAACTTCACTTCACACATCAGGTAGAGTCAGATCACTTTACCAAACAAGAATAAAAAAGTAAAGAAGTAGTTCTCAAGTACCTCAGTATCGGTGGTAATCAATCCAATAATCCCAATCTTCCTGCCTTTCCTCTTAACTATTGTGGAAGGGTGGTACAATCCTTCTAGAACAGGCTCGAAAGTGGTATCCATGTTTGCAGCAAGGACTGGAGCATTTAAGGCTGATATGTAACCAGCTAATCCCATTGGACCATCATCAAAATCGTGGTTTCCAATAGCCTAGAAATTTAAAGAACATGATCTTCAAAATTCTTATGGTCTATTCAAAGCTGGTTTCTAATTTAAACAATTATAAAAACAACTAAAAGTCCCAAATCATGGCTCTTAAGATACAAAGCTAGGTGTGAGTGGAATACCAGGATTCTTCAGTATAACACCAAAACTAGAAACAAATATATAATTTTTGCTGGTAGTACGACATATTTTATATCCGCCCAGATAGCGATCACCGTACACAAGGTGTTAAAACCCGCCATAATGGCTCACGTAAGATTGTCGCGTTTCGGATTCAGCCTGTGTATATCCGGTTCCAACAGGCCGGCACAATCGTGTCGATTGCCGCGGAGTAATCAACTCTAATCAGTCGGCATTACAAACCACTTACCATCAGGTGCAGTGGGTCGACTTTACCGTATCAAAAATATGGATTTGTTAACCTAACCGAAGTACTAAGTGTAAAAATAAAGGATATAGTCATATTCATACATTTTAGTTCTTTTTTGTCTTTTACGATATTTAATGGTTGTTGCTAAGTCATTTGATGCATTCTTAGCAAACTTATTTCCAGTTTTGTTAATAATAGGTATTATTAATTTAAATTAAATAAAACAAAAGACACTAAACTACATGGTTAGTTATAGACCACACATCGATCCAAATTTTTACTCCAAAAGTTATTAAACTAATTAATAAGTCGCTGTCTTATTTGAAATGTCCGTATGATAAGATGTCACAGCGTCCTGAGACATTACTACAGAAATTACATATTTACAGAAAAAATGCTAATATTCGCATTAAAAACATGCAAATCATGATATGGAAACAATATGAAGTATTTTACATTGATGTTTTGCTATTTCGCAGTACATTGAGTAACCATCACATAAGCTCAAAATGTTTGTATGACAATCTTCCCAATGTCCACTCTTTATAATCTTAGAACTATTTGAATAAAACAAATAAAATTATTATTGGTTTCTATAACAGTCCAACTAATTTACGATTCTAAATATTCAAAATTTGTTATTTTTTAATTTGTAAATATAGGTCGCTGGAAATTTATTGCCAATAGCAATCAATTTATGTTACATCACCGGTTTATTTTTGATTTAAAACCTGATGAAAACGTGCCTAAGTCGCATAAAATATGAAGCCAATCCATCCAATTACGTGAGCCGGCATAATTGTAGCAACCGTTGTATATATGTCCTTCATAGGCAATATAATATACTCGTAGAGACCATGTTAAAATTATCTTCAACTGTATCGTACTATACATAAGATGGGGTAAAAAGGTATGCAAAGAATGAGGTCTACGGACAACAGATTTGAATTCAAATTAATTCGCATGCTATATCCGATTGATAAATATTACTCTAAAACTTCATTCCTTTTTAAATAACCATTCAGTCTATCCACTTACGTAAAAATCACAAACACATCTCTATTTATCCCATTTACTCCACCAAGTTACTCAACTTATATACTAATATGCCGTACCAGAATGAAAATAGAATTCCAAGTAAAATTATGTATTTAAGGACTTACATGAGCATCGTGAGGCAACAAATTCATGAACTCCTGCAGGACATTCCATTTAAAGAATGTGTACCAGTAGGTGCCCTGGAAGCTGTCTCCTGCATTCAGGAGTAGTGCATCAGGTTTCTCTCTCTTCAGTTGGGTAATTACGTGGTAAAGACGAGGGAATCCGCCGAGACAGAATAAAAACGGTGTAATATTTGCTTGCTTTTTGCGTCAACGCAGGCTTATAATAACATACTAAATATATTATAAGTAAATAAGATAAAAAAATCATAAAATTTCCTTAATCTTGAAGTAGCCTTAGCATTCACTGAATCCCAATTTTAGTAAATCATTGAACTAATTTATTACTTATATAACCTATTATGAATATTAATAAACATGAAACCATTGTTTCTCAAGGGTTCCGCTCCGTTTTGAAGATTTATAATGTAAAAGTATATTTTCTAATTTTCCAATGATTTGTTTTTGTTAATGTTTATAGGCGATGATTTATACTATCAAATCGAATAGGTTACCGCACTCGAGTATACAAAAAAAATAGTATTCTGAGTTTGAGATCAAACCTGTGACCTCTACGGCGGCAGTTTTACTTCCTGCTAGACAATCGAACTCACAAAATTTAGTAAAACCGATTTATCAATTAGATAAACGTTATTTACATTATATAATAAAAAAACTGTGTATACTTATGTACGCACGTAAGAACTACTTTGGAATAACAAGAAAAAAATCTTTCTAAAACATTTTGCCTTCGCGTTATTCTATGTATATAAAGAAAAGACACTTATAATTAAAAAAAAAGTTATTTAATACATTGAAAGAAAAATTAAATAAATTTTATTTAAATATCATAAAATATTTTTTTTCGTACTTTAATGATAATTTGTATTTGTTATTAATTTATTTGTACACTTATTACATATTAAATAATAATGCAATAATTTAACTAATGACTAGTTAATTTCATAGTGTAGGTTTTTCGTGACGGTTTGTGCGCGCATTTCAAAAATTAACTCTCATAATTTTTTAACACGCCAAATGAAGTATAACTTCAAAAATAAACAAATTAAAAATACCAGAAATAATACCTGGTAATTCCGGTAAGAATAAATTTTGTTCATTTGCATTCTATTTATTTGGTCTGAAATTAATTTCGAATCTATCACCTGATCCAAAAATCTACTAAAAATAAACTCACCTCGCATGAAAATCGTTGAAATGGATCAAATCTAATTCGTATAAATCACTCGATAAAACCCCATTGACTAACGCAAAATTTATTAAAAATATAACCCAAATCATTTTGAAAATTTTACGCTTAATAATAAACTGACGCGGCGGCACCTTGATTCGGTCTGACAGAATTCTAGGAAAAGCAATACATTCTAAAGATGCACAGTATGAAGCTAGATAACCTTTAAAAAATATATCATACATTATATTTACATCTATTATAATTAACATCAGAGCTCCTCTTCATATAAATAAAAAACTTTTTGACGAATACCGCGTCCAAAAATCACAAAAAAACAAAAAATATTTAAACATTACATATACATACACTGGTTACCAATTTAGGAGTTGGTGACTAATTAAAAATTTTAGTTATCGTAAATTTGTTCATGTACTTATGTTGCTTAAAACAAAACTTAAAAAAAATACAGTCGAATTGAGAACCTCCTTTTTTGAACTCGGTTAAAAATATTTGATTGATTTACGTTTTTTGTGTTCGCGGCTCCGTCCACATGAAAGTCGATGTTATCCTTCAAGTTCTCCCCAAGCAAAACCGCGAGCGGATATAGAAGCTGCTGGAAATTTATAAAACATAAAACAAATAAAACATCATATTACTATAATATATCTTAACTTTGATAGTTATTTTTTTATATCGTGGATCGTGTCATTTATATCACAATAAAAATGCCACTAAAGTTGTTAATTCCATGCATTTCCTTCTAAAGTACACATTACTCTATTTTCTAACCAACACTGTTAAGCAGACAATTTAATAAAAATCATTTTTAGTATAATAAAATTTTCAAAGAAAAACCTAATATTTACAATGATTATGTTTGTTCTCCCGTGACCACGAAGGCTGCAAGTCTTCGAAACGGGAGAAAACTAAAATATTAAAACCGCGATAAAATCCGAACAATAGTTTAATTTTAATGCCTAATATTTATTTTTAGATAAATTTTTAGTAAATATGCTAAAATTACTAAATTCCCTATAATTCATGCATCAAAAATGTATGGAATGCCCAAGGCCGTTTGATGGGGGGAGTCTATGGGACTGCTATCATTATACCCCCGTTCAAAACAATAAAAAATATATAGTAAATGTTAGTCCAGAACATAATCTTATTGTGCACGAAATTTCATCCAAATCCGTTGAGTAATATCTGCGTTTATTTCTGACAAACATTCAAACATCTTCACAAACTTTCGCAATTATAGTATCAGTAAGATAACATTAATTAAACGAATAATTAATTCCATTCAATTTATTTAGAATTTAAAATGCGCTGCGTGTATTCATTATTGATATTCAAAATGTCTGTGTGTGGCAACCCGCGACATGCAATTTAGAGAAGGTCTAAACTCTCTTAGTAGAAGAGGATTTAGTAGTATATTATACTACTAAATGATTAGTAGTATAATATACTATTATCATTAGTAGGTCATTAGGAAGTAATTATTACAGTTTTTGTATATTATACTAAGCACCTATAATATACAAACGTACATATCGTTACTGTTGTAAACTCTTATTAGCTTTAGGTATAAACCTCTGTGATTTGATTGAAGCTATTGTTGTTTAATTATTGTATTTTTGTGTAAAAAAATAAAAACAAACACGGGGTTGGTATTATTATACTTAACATTCAAAAAGTATTTGGTGAATTAAAATTTTCGAACAAAATGACTCATTAGCTAATTTTTTTTAAGTATATTTGTTTTTAAGTTCTCAGCATCACTCATACAAAACATTTTCTTTTTTTGTTTATTTCTTTGAATGATGAGACCAGCGTGCCGTTCGCCTGATAGTAAGCGATACGACCGCCCATAAACAGAAGAACCACCATCAAAACCTTAAATTACAAAGTGTTATTTAGTATTCCACTGTGCTCGCCGTCCTGAGACATGAGATGTTAAGTCTTATTATATGTAGTAGTTACACTGGCTACAATGGCCTTCAAACCGGAACACAACAGTGACTACACACTGCTGCTTAGCGTCAGAAGTAAATATTGCGGTGTTGCTTACCCAGGCAGACTTTCACATATAAGAGACGTACCACCAGTAAGACATACAGACAACTAAAGGGAACGGCATTAAGGAAATGAAGCGAAATCTTTGAGCCTTCGGTAATCTCAGTGATCGTACGAAACCTATCGGCAATACTTTGTTAAGACAATCCAGCATGATAGATCATGGAATAATGCGTTAACGTCAGCAAAATGGCACGCTAGCCGTATTTTTAGAAGCTATCTTTTCGAAATTTTTAGCGAATATAAAAAAATTACCTAGTATTTCTACAATATGTTATCTTTACTTTGGCTATTATTTTTTAAAAAATGCGGATATTGTTTGATTAATTTAATAATGATATACCCACTAAAATTGTAGCTCCTATGCATATCCTCTTAAAGTATACAATATCATTTTAATTTGCAACCAACACTATTAAACAATTAAAAACAAATAGTTTGCTAGTTCAAATAATTATAATAGACCTAATTTCTTTTTATTTTAAATTATTTGTAAATCTTTACATGTTCCCGCCTATAACTCATGTAAATGTATGGAAAGAATACTTAAGGCCGTTTGCTCAGGGAAGGGCCTTAAGATAGAAAATATGTAATCAATGTGACCTTATCCATGGTGTAACTTCGGGTGTAAAGGCGTGATATTTGTGTGTGTGTGCCAACTCCCTCAACATGCCAATGAGCATAGCGGTGCACCTAGCCGAAGAAGTGCCTCGTGGAGAGACTGCTGAATGACCTTGGACGGGATCAGAATCCTCAGTAATGAGGAGCCGACTGAAGAGAGAGACATACTGCAGATGATGATAATAATGATGATTTTGAAGCTACTGCTGATAATGATAGTACGGCTCTATCAAAAAAAAAAGTATCCAAAATAGTGGTATCATACTTACTTGCCTTTTCTTTATATAAAACTAGTTTTTGCCTGCGGCTCCCCTCGCGTTAAAAGGTTTTTCCTGGATAAATATGTTCCCAGGATAAAAACCCATATATAAACATAACACTCGGGGTAATGTAGCTACCTATTAGTGATTAAAAGAATAAAATCTGCTCAGTAGTTCTTGAGATTAGCGCGTTCAAACAAACAAATTAGATTTATAATAATAGCAAAGGTAAACATTTTCACACCGCTTCGTTACCACGATATGGATGACATAGCAACGTGTGAGCTGATTACCTGGTTAGACAACTAACATTATGCATGACCTAATAAATGAATAAATGAAAACAAAAATATAGAGGAAAACCTGCCAGTATTATATCGCGAAGGTTGGTTTAAATAAAAATATTGTGTGATTTTTACACAATAATCCTACCCCACCCTTCTCCTGTAATTCGCGCTCAGTCTTCATACCGAATACACGCTGATGTACGGAGCTTCATTTGTCGCAGCCCTAGCCACACAGTCCAGTGTGTATACCTCATGGTTGTAACTACACATTGTGGCCTATGAGACCGCGCGGACATTTCATAGTCTTCTCCCTTCCACTCATCTTAAGAAGGTTCGTTTTATTTCCCCCACACTTTCCTTCCCCAGATAGCCTCTCTTTACTTTCCTCCAGGCTCCTGCAGTTGCTAAACAGGGGCATTTCAGTACCCCAACAGGTTTCAGATACCAGAATAGGCGTCTGGGCCAAGGATGACGACAAAAAACTATATAACTTGATGCAGTCAAAGGTAACATGCCCAGCATTTCTTCTGACGTAAAAAAATGCCGCTGATGTTTTTGCCTGTAGCACCCAGGTTCCCATTGCTGGCCCTAAGTTGCTAAGTCAAAATCTATATTATTTAGTGACCTCAATTTTACTTAGGCACAGCAAATTATTCCTAAAGGTAGGCAGGCACAGCAAATTGGTCCTAAAGGTAGGCAGGCACAGCAAATTGGTCCTAAAGGTAGGCAGAATAGGGTCCTCTCGCTGGTCGATACAATTATCCCAGGCTGTCTGAACCATAAGGCGACACAATTGCATTAAATATAACTGCTGTGGTGCATTTAGTATTCCGTTATACCTATAAACCAAACCAGTCAAACCAGCTCTTTAACATATGAAAAATACTTTTAGTTTGTATCTAATATGTAATAATTTGTAAGTTTAAATCATTTCCGTGTTCAGAGCAGGTTTTCTTATATAAACTTTTACTTCTAAGGCTCTTGTCCCACTACCAACGATGAGCGAGTAAGTAGAACTAAATCTAGCGCGCTAGCCAGCATCGGATCATTTCGTCAGTGGGTTATAGCGAGTGTACGAATGCAACGGACGATTACTCGCACTGTAGTAGAGAATGACAGCTGGGAGTCCTCGACGAATGTTCTCACCGCCAAGCGAACATCGCTTAGTGTTAGTATTACCATTAATAGCTCTTGTCGCTTACCGACAGACTAGTGGAGCGAGTTCTCGCCGGCAGTGTAGTCAGCGATCAACTCATCTCTTTTGTTTACGAGGATAGTATATCTATTGTACTTTTCTTGAGCGAGAAAATATATGAAAATTAATCGCTTCTTTGCTGTCGGTGAGACAAGTGCCTAAAGGTTGAGACAGCATTTTCTATACACGGCAATGACATGCTTCCAACGCAATTAAAACGCTTGATAATCGCCAATCTATGTATACATAAATATGTGTGCTGAAACCGAGGAAGAGCATATAAATTATAATTATTAAGCTTCACAGGCTAAAACCTAAGCATTAGTCATGTTTACATTTACAACATTAAATCCATCACGATATACTTGACCTCACATAATTTATTATAGAACTATAAGTTTGAAATGGCGTTTGCCAACGTCCATACCACGTTGAATACACCGGTTCTCGTCCGATCACCGACGTCAAGCAACTTCGGGCGCGGTCAGTACTTGGATGGGTGACCGCCTGGGAACACCGCGTGATGTTGGCTTTTTGCTTTATTTGTTTATAGTTTCTGAACACGACCTCACAAACGTGTATTTGTTTTTAAAATAAAGGTCCTCACTGTATGCTTTTCCAAGAAAAAACTTCTTTTAAATATGATAATTAAGTATCAATATTTTAATATCTCAACCCAAAAGTGTCATTATAGTAATAAATAAAAAAAGAAACATAAAAAATAACAATTTTATTATTAAAATAAATTTAAATTAGCTATTATACTAGTTTAATTATTTATGACGATACGCCCGTCGAGCTCTACTTTAAGCGGAGAATGCGTCTTCACATAATCTTCTAGAACTTTCTCGTCACGGCCTATGACTTCCACGTTCCTCCTGTTGTCTCTTATCATCTGAAAAGAAGCAACGATTTCAATAAATGGGCCGGCAGACAGTTCAGCTTTTCATATAGTGTAAAATCTTCCGAGGCTCAAAGTCGCCTTATCGAACGTTAGACTAGGAATCTTAAGTTCATTTGCCTAGATTTAATTTCGTATAATATTATTATCACTAAGTTTCAACTTATGTCAAGCAAAATAAGAATATATTATAGATTCTTCAAAAAAATCTGTTAGTAATAACAACAGTTTATAGGCAAAATCGGAGTATGAACTAGAGACGATCTCGCGTCTAAATCGACCACAGCCAGTCAGCCAGGATCAACTATAGAATCCATATGACACAGTGATAAAACTCAGCAAGACTCTGGAAGTAGAAACATTTAACTAGTATCGAAATTAGACAAAAATGGGCTTAGGGAAGAGTTTTACAACGGAGAATACAGTATTTAACTAAAGTGTTCTGTAGTTAGGAACTGCCTCGGTGGTGAAGTTGTAACTGGACGAGTACGACTACCACGCTTAGGTCCTTGGTTCGAATCTTATGTCGAGCAAAAAAAATAATTGACATTGGGTTTCCATATTAAAATAACTCAGTCGCAGCTCGGAGTCGGTGGCGGTTAGATACCCCGTGCCTCAGAAAGCACGTAAAGTCCTTTGTCTTGCGTCTGATCTCTCTGCGGTCATGTCGGACTGAGGTCTCATCAGACTATGAGAGTGAAGAAACAGAGAGTGTACCTGTGTATTGCGTACACTTGTACACTATAATATCAGCGTACTTGGCTGATCTCCGTTGAAATTGGCCGCCTTTGCCGAATATCGGCTAGGAAGAGATTATCGTAGTTATTTTTCTGTAGTTAAGTTAGGTTAGGTTGGAATTCTCTGGAAGGAAAAATCTCACCGTAAACCCGTCGCCGCCGTCAGCCAAATATGCGGGTGCCGTCACCTTATAATACTTCTCCAACTCAATAGGAGTTTCATCTTTGCCTACGGTTATTAAAGTTGCTCGTTGACCTTCCGGTAGAGATACGTTGAAGGTTACTCGAAGACTGGGTACAATATTTTATCAAAATATTTGGAGAATATTAATATTATCCACTTTACATTGACCTCACTAATAATTAATGAATATTAGAAAGTGGCCAATTTCATAACTATTAATTCTATACTGAACAGTATTATTAAATATCAAATTATAACTTGGCTGCTAATAGAAGTTAGACATTTAACAATTCTATTCGTACTGCTATAAATTTTGGTTTGAATTGTTTACAATGTTAGATTCATTGCTACAGTGACAAGGTGGAATATTCCGAAAAGGAATCCAAAAAATATACAGATAATAATATACGTGAATACGAACTGCAAATCGTTCGAACGATTATTATCCATAAATTATTACGAAAGCGAAACTACCAAGAATCGGTGTGTATGGGCCCTTTGCTACTGATTGCTACTCTTCGAATATTATAAGACGATTAAATACAAAAGTCACATCAATCATGTTTCCAAATAAATGGTAATCAAACAAATTTGATGTCGCATAAATTAAGTATTTAATTCTGCAAATAACTTTTCTCTGTTGGTTAAAAAAATCTTGTAGGATTCTATTTTTCGC
>NW_023594369.1:0-14471 GCF_014839805.1 Manduca sexta
CTAATGTATCTTATAATCATTACGTAATTAGTAGGTATTTAGTTATGTTCTTTTTTGTTGCAAATTTTAATACATAACTTTTCGAATACAATTAACAATCTTTCGCATCATTCGCAGTTAGATAACTTTTAAAGTAAGTCATCAAATCAGTATGTAATAATAAATGCCATGTTTCTAGGCATAAAAATAGGATTTAAATGTACCATATATAACAAAGTAAAGATAGCAACAAATAAATAAGTCCATAAATGATGATTGACCCGGAGATAGATACCAAAAGCATTGAATCATGACGCTATATAAAAAGTTCTCGACTAGCCGGTCCGCACTCATTACACTAACTTACCCGTGTAAATCTGCTTATCATGTTGGCAAGGTCAACGGTATATTTTTGCATTTGTCACATCCTACAGTGCTGTGGAATTTTTGGGTGGAAATTCTTAATTTAAGTTACCGTTAGCTAGTTCTATTAAAATCTTCTATTTTCCAGGGCGTTTTTGTTATCTTATTGTTTGGTATTGAATCTTAAAAATTACATACCTGTAGAAGATGACGTTGAGTTAAAATAATTCATATATTGCTGGGATTTATTGATTTTGGCTGTAATTGTTTTTGACCTCATTCGATGGTAGTTCGTAAAGGTCCAAATGACTACTCACAGGAATTGCGATGACCGATCATTGACACAGTTTTATAGTCGAGTGGAATGAATGACTTCACTTCGCCATTGGTTCATTTGTACTATTTACAAAGTTCAATACAATACATTAATTTACGTGATGGTTCCGAGGAAATCCTCGAACGCATATCTCTGACGTGAGTATTGCTAAGAAAGTACTAAAGTACAACGATAATATCGCCCTCTTTATAGTCTCGTTCCACGTAGAAAATCCTTTGTATTACTCCAAAGTAGTTCTTGTGCATATTGTGTTAAGAGTGACGTGTAACAAAGACTCGAACGCAAAATTATTTTGCTCATTTATTTCGTGTTCATATTATTGGTCCTTCAAGGCAGGGTCTTATTTTATTTTAGGTATGCAAAGTATTTTATGGTTCGACTGTGTGAGGTTTGCGTGTCCGTCCCGTTTATTCGGGAATCATTCTTTGAATACCATATTGTATAATATGTATTTTCCCTTCAATTTCTCCAAGGACTTGCCATAATTAGGCATATAATAAGCTTAAACAGAGGTTGCAATAACAATTTATTTTTAAAGCAATATGTAATTAATGGATCATAAGGTGTAAAATTTTACGATCATTCGTGACATCTAGAACAAAAATAATTTCCAATTGTTAAACGAGGACTCAATAAAATAAAGCGAGATGATCAGGAAGAACCGTCTATAATAAGTAACAATGTACAGACAAAAGAGCCCTGGCGTACGCTGTTCACGCATATTTAAATAAATAAACTCAGCTAGAACGTCGAGAATCGTACGTAGGTTATGTAAAGAAACAGAGGTAATTTTAACCCTATGGATGCGGCTTGTTGATTTCGTAATGTTAGAAACTTGAGTTTTCGTGATAGAAACACCTGTTATAAATAAATGGCCACGCAGCTCATTTGAAACTAGTAAAACTGTTATAATTTAGATTTGTTTGTCTGTAAAATGATAAAAGGAAAAGGACAAGGGCAAACTTTTAACAGGGAGTTCAAATGATTAGGCGAGTTAGACTATAACTTTAGAAGATGCAGAAAGCATTAATCGGAGCAAATTTTTACGGTTTGGATTTACTATGTTGTGGCCTCAGCTTCACCCGTGTTCAAAAACTGTCCCGTATTAAATCTTGTACACTCCTTCGAGATAAAAACTTCCTATAGTAATTCAGGATTGATATATCTACATAATAATAATAATAAATGTTTTATTTGCACAAACAAAATATAACAAATAGGAACACATAAATACTTAATTAAATTATTATTAGTATGTAATGTTAGTGCTTATAATTAATTTAAAACAAAACAATTGACAACATGTCTATTTCCTAGTAATTCATTTAGCCGCTTCTGCGTTTTATTTCTAACATACACAAATTCATCCCCTAATAGCAGTAGGATTGAAGTAGAAGGTACCTTCTCCATCTAATATATAATTCTTTAACAAACGGCCACGAATATCGTCAACGACCGTGAGAATCCGATATCCCTTCTTACGTCCGCGGAGCTGCGAAAAGTAACACAACAGTAATATTTATTTAACTGAATTATGCAATTTATAATGATTTAATAGAAAGCACTTGCTTTTATATAACTAAATATGCTCTTAAAGTAAGTAGTAGGTACTTTATTTTGTAGAGTGTGGTTACTTGGTTGAGGGCAAAAAACTTTGATGTGAATTGAATTAAGAATTACTGTTCAAATTTTTATCTAATGTGGTAAACTGTGACCAAAAGCAATCAAAATATAGGTCATTGTCAGGCGACGAAATTCCACTTTATACCTTTATACGTTACACTTTGAAACATTGAAGTAGCATCTCCACTTGACTTGTGTATCGATGACTACAGCCTGTTCTCATCGTCTTTAATTATTTTTTTAATATTTACTTTAAACACTTAAAGCTTTATTTCTGCTTCATTACTATATCTATTGGCAACTAAGTTATAATAGTAATAATATTAGTCCCGTATTATAAACTGTACCACTGCTGGGCACGGCCTCCTCTTCTACTGAAGAGATTAGACCTTAGTCCACCACGCTAGCTTAGTGCGGGTAGGTATACTTCACATACAATCAAAATTTCTGTAGAGAACTTTTTAGGTATACAGGTTTCCTCATTATGTTTTCCTTCATCGTTATGTGGTGATAACTCACAAAGACTACACATAATTTTAAAAAGTCGAAGGAGTTTGCCCTTGGGATTTGAACCTGCGGCCATTCGTCTCGACAGTCCATTCCACTTGAAACTACTCGATTAGGCTATCGGCGCTCTTTCTACGACGTTATTAGTACTTAATACTATACTTAGCTTATATGAAACATAGAGTAGGTGTTTTTAGAATTTGTTACATCATCTGGTGAAGGAACAGAGGTAACCAATATTAAGAACACTGGCTCCATTCCTTGCGCTAGGCATGACAGGTGACGGAACTTGTCGCTGCGTCGAGCATAAATTACAACGTTAAATTGAATTATTGAATAAAATCTGCCAAAGACAAAATTAAGATGAGAGAGAGATGAGATGAGGAGATGGTCTCAAACACTACAATAAAACTGCTTTAAATATAATCTGAAATAAGTAGAACAACAAGCTCCTGAGCATTCAAAGAAATTTGGAAGAATGAAGGCATTAACAGATAGTATTATCCTAATTATATTCATGTATCTTTAAGGTGTCTACGTATTGGATCCGTGTCCCCACGCAAGCCACAGGAACATCCTTCGTGCAGTGCTTCCCTACAGGAAAGATAATATAATATATTAATAACAACACCAGCCCTTTGTAATGCTATATATGTTCCATTTAGGCCTTAGTCCACCAAGTCGGATTAATTCTGTAGTCAATTCTAATTAATATAAACTTACTATCAATATAATATTATGCATTTCCAATAAAATATTAATCCATTGCAAAGAGATCCTGTCTATTCGCCCATTGATAGTCAATCACTTTGGAACTGATGAATTAATCTGACTTAGATTCACGTGCGTTGCATCATTTTGTCTGAACTATGGCCATACACAAATGATCGATATTGCGTAGAGAGGGATATTGCACGATATATTTTAGATGTCTTTTTATCAAAGTAAGAAAACAAAGGTCCTTAAAGCTAAAGAAATTGGCAAAGATGCAACTCAAAAGATTTTTTAATCTATAAGGTTAGCCTATTGCGTTATTTAGTCCCATTGACTGCCTCGGTAGCGTAGTTGTAATGGTACACGGTCTGAGTACAACTACCGCAATGAGGTCCTGGGTTCGAATCCCAAAATAAATGAGACTCGGTTTCTCCATCTTAAAAAATTACTTAGTCGCAGCTCGGAGTCAGGAAGTTGGCAGTGTGATACCCCCGTGCCGCGAAAAGCACGTAAAGCCTTGGGTCTGCGCCTGATCTCTCTCCGGACAAGTCGGATTGCCGTCTCACTGGACTATGAGAATGAAAGAACAGAGAATGCACCTGCGTATTACGCACACACTTGTGCACTATAATATGTCCTGCGTACTTTGCTAATCTCTGTTGAGAATGGCCGCTGTAGAAATTCGGTTAGGAAGTAATCATTATCAATTTAGTCTGTTAAAATCAACGTAAGTATTCATGTTAGGGTCTATGCAGACAGCGTAGTTTATACTACCAACATCTGTTTTTAAAACGCACTGAAAACGCCCGTCTGATACACAAGCTACTAACATAGACAGTTGCCGACTGTATCGCCTTAATCATACGTTTCAGTAGCGTTAGAAGCGCGTTATAAATGCCCACTAACTCTGTCTGGACAGCTCTATGTGACGGAAGAGAAATATCAATATCTCACCTCTTCACCAATGAAACTATTAGTGATTTATAATACCATTCCAAGAGGTCAAAGAACTAAACTTATATACCAAAATTTTATGGTCTGGAAAATACGCGTGAAACAAAATGATGTTTGATGTAATCATTTCTACGAATCTTGCCGTTTGCAATATACCGCGAATTTAATAAAAAGCAGACCCAATATACAACGTGTAATTTTACGGTGGAGAACGCACGACCGTTTAGGGATCAAGTTTTCTTAATATAATATGCATGTTATATAACATTGAACGTTCATTGTGGATCTAAATGCTACTGAATCATATTTTAAATGACTCAAACAACGTCCTAGACAGCTAATTAAATTCTACTTATTATTATTAAACAAACACGGGGGAGTTTTTAAACATTTTGCTCGAGATTTTCATACCTTTATAGTTAGTTATACGAGAAATGTCGATGTTCTCGACAATGTTTAACGTGACAAACTATCACCAAAGCATTGAATCACTTAAACAACCTTACAATAAATAAAACAAACTGCACAAACACGACAAGTTTGTACTATTCTATCGCAATTAAACACGGGAGAATGAGTCAAGTAAGATGAGTTGTTTTAGCTCAACACATCACGAGGAGCGTCTCAGGCGCGAACAAGGCTGCCTCTTATGGCAACAATTGCGAATTATTTTCCTTCTTCCTACAGTCAGAGCGGAACAACCTTGCTCATCGCGCTGAGGTCGCCACCCAAATAAACGTAACATTTCTGTGTTCCTTGTACTGTCGTTTTAAAAATAAAGAGCGGCAATGGACATTCACGTACAGTTTAAACATAATTCTAGAAGCCAGCGTTTATAAATTATGCAAGCATATATCTATCCGTTTCATCGTAAGAACGGTACCAAGCGCTGGTTTAGCTCAGTGAAATCAACCGCATTCATGTCCTATACACTGAGAGGGACACATTACACACTTTCTTATTTTCCCAACTTCGCAAGGTAATCTAAGTATATAGGCAATCTTAGGGACTCTCTCTTTAACGCACGGTGAAAGTGAATTGCATAAGGGGCCCTGCTGTACCGCAAATCACTGAAGTGACGTGCCCCGAACTAGCACTTTGATTGCTAGAAATTAACTATATATTAACCAGAGAGACGGTTACGGGATTAAAGATGAACTTACGAGTTATGTCATGATATCGAAATAGAAATACATTGTATGTATTTTCCTTATAAATCAAATTCTTCTTGCAGTATAATAAAGTAAATATTTACTTTTGAAAACCTAATAAGAACATAATAAATATACAACGAATGTAAAGTTTTAATAATATAGGGACGCAAAACACTAATAAAACTGATTTATTGTTTTAAAATTCATATGTGACAATTAGACCAGTGGCATTAATAAAAAATAAAATAAAATAAGTTTCCTAGAATTCTAACGTTAAACTACTTCCGAATAAATGTTGACAAGTGCTTTGGTGATATAAATCCGTAAATGAATTAATATTCAATGTCTAACATTCACGTAAACATTAGAAATCATTATAAAACTAGAGTTAAAATAGCTTGGTTTTCTAAAATTTTATTTGAAGGTGAATGACATTTCCTCATAATTTAAATATTTTTTTAAGTCCTTACATACATAATATATAATTACACAGATCATTTAATCACGAATGCAAAAACGATTAGTAGGTGTCTGTAAGATATTTGCTAATAAAATATACTTGAATATACTTATGACTAAATATTATTAGATTAATTAATTGAGTCTTAAATGTCATTTGTTTGACTAGAAGTAATATGTCAAACGAGTTGTTGATGCAGATTTGATAGATATGAAAGTATGTGTTGCGGATATAATTATGTGTCTTAACACATCTAAATCTATTAATGACGTTTGAAAAAGTTTTTGGCAAATATTGGGCACATTGACTCTCAAGCAATGAAGGTCAAGGCAGGCAATCATTATCTAATAAAATTCACGTTTCTTTGTATGTTTGTGTTTTATGGGTTCCTGAACTATTCTTCCCATTGTGATTAATGTGAATTAGTCTGTCTACTTATTATTTCGCAAACCGCCTGATTAGTAAGTTAATAAAGTATAGGGGAGCGGGGGTTGGGTCCTACTAAGGGAAATTGTTAATAAAACTCATATTTGTAGAAAGTATAGTTTTTTTTAATCAGGAACATGAACCTTAATTATCTAACTACAACATAATCATAATTTCAATGTTTTACAATAAGCCATTTTTCAGCTATTAAACTTTTTTCAAAAAAACAATAACGCTCTCATTGCCCTCTATTGTGGGAAATGAGAGCTTATATTCATTATGTATATTTCATAGGAACTTTTATATTAAATCAGTCTCAAATTATTGTTACAAATCAGACTCAATCATATATTAATCAATTACTACTAAGAATCCAAACAAAGGCACAAATATAAGCAGCTGGATCATCAGAACCAGAACATTCCTGATGTGCCCAGCTCCCGCAACTTCTGCAACGGCACCACAATTCATTATCTTTGCCCGTATCAAGGCAGATGGCACACAAAGCTTCTTCCTCTGTGTATTCAGACCCATCATCGCAAATATCATGAAAATCTTCTCCTTCAGTTGTGTCATCACCACTTTCAAATAAATTTTCACGCAATACGTTTTAGATATATGGGGTTATGAGAGCTATGATGGGTTAATAGAGAGCGACGTAGGCTCCTGTTAACCAGCGACCACCATCTTAGATTTACAACGAAAACATAATTACCTAGCTTGCTATCACAATTTAAATTCAGGAACATAAAATTAGATAGATCTGTCCATAATATTAATGTACATAAATTGCAATAAATATGTATTTTGATACTTACTTGGGGTTTGGAATGTCGTGAAATATTATAAGCATGGAGCGAAAAACCGACGACCTTCTCTCGCGACGGAATGCGTGGCACTGTCAAGTCAAGCGAGTGGGGCGAACCGAGTCTATGTTAGACGAACGCTTCCGAGTGGCGCCTGAGCGCATACGAGTCCTATTTATGCCTATAGTTACACCGCTCCCATAACCCGCAGGACCCCATAACCCCTCGCTCCCCTATTAAGAAGTAGTATTTCTTTTTTTTTTGATTAGTTGTACCTAATTGTATGAACCTATCAGACCTACCTACCGAACAGAGTCGCAGTTAGTAGCTTGTATTCTATAAAAGATTCATAGAGCACTGTTTTTATATCGGCTTAAAGCGTGTGAAGTATGATAATGCTAATATCTCACGTTATTAGAAGTCAACAAACATAACAGTTTTAACGAAATCTGTATATTAATTCTAAATTTTAACATAGATGTAATCTACATTATGTAACCTCTTACAAAATTAGTAGACCATTCATACATTATTCTGACGGAATGAAACTTAGCAAACGTTAATGCCTGTAAAAGGCAGTATGGTTATTATTAACCAACATGTATAGTGAGTCAATGGGACGGACAAGTCGAGACGGGTGCTTCTTGGAACCCTTTTGTTGCTGCATATCATTCTCATTGCCCAATAAGACAAAATCAGGCTTTGTACACTAGCGCATTCACACGCTCTTGCGGACGACTGAACGCTCCATTTGGATTGAAATCTCACTGAGCGTGAAAAAACGCTACAGTAGATTTTTTTTTCTATAACAGTCCTGTCACACCGGTCGCGTAAGTTAATAAAAAGGTTATTAATGTTATTAAAATATTATCACACATGATCTATCGACTTACGGATTTCATTTTAGACAAAATTGAATTTACTGTCCATTATAAATAACTAACTGAGCTAATCAAATATTATACAGTAGAACTACTGGACATAATAAGACTTAACATCTCATGTCTCAGGGTGCCGAGCGCCGAGGAATACCAAACAATACTTTGTAATTCAAGCCGGTGGATGATGTTTCTTCTGTTTATGGGCGGTCGTATCACTTGCCATCAGGCAAATAGCAAGCTCGTCATCGTCGTACAAAGCAATAAAAATACAAGATATTAAAACCTGCAGATTGAATACAATTGACGGCAAATGCGCGGTTTTTCTGAGCGTGTACAAACGTCAGTGCGCAACTCCGTGACAACGCGTCGGCGTCGCGTCCCAAGCCCGTGACTCGCACGGCAGGTAATGATACAAAACGAGCACGAGAACACATGGATCATAACAAAGATCCCACATCGGACACCGAAATAGCTTGGTCGATTGCTATTTTATATATTACCTTTGACCACACACCTTGCGATGTTCGTCAATTATATGGTTTTATATCAGTTATTACTATTGGGTATTAATTATAATATTCAATACACGTGAAAGATAAACTGGAAAGAGTAACGGGCTAAAATAGTTCAAATAAATCATTAATAAGGCCCTATTGAGTATATTTGTAACTGCTATGTAAAGGTGACTAAGAGAAATTACATTTATTTTGAAAAGACGGAAACGACTAGCGAAATGCATATCGAAAGACACATACTTAAGTACCTTTAATAAGTGTTATATTAATTCACTGATCTACAGTCTCCGTGTCGCAGTAAATGATGAATCAACTATAATAAAAGACGCCGTAGCTTTGATCCTCGCACCACGACTAATGTCGGCACATATCAGACTTTTTACAAGTCAGTAATCATGAATAGCATTAAAATTTAATCAAACATGAGTAATTGAATTAAGTATTAACACAAAAAACAACAAAAACAATTAAAATTAACTCATATTTCGTTGCATATGTCGTATATTAATGAGTATCGAGCAATTATATAAAATATAAAACAAAAAAGTACACAAGAAACGTTACAAAGTGTAAACGCCTTCTAGAATAATAATTATGCAGTAAGATGGTAATTATGATACTTTGTTTCACACTTGCATCACTACGGTAGTGTTTGTTTGTTTGTACCTATTTGTCACAACTGGGTTTTTGCGTAATAACCACGCTTCACTGAATGATTAGATGCGCTGGATGGCCTTTAAGAATGGCTGGCTTGTGAAATTATAATCAGTAAGATAATATTATAATTAGGACCATAATTAACACCCGTTTCTATTGTTTGGTGTTGGGACATATTAGCTTTGCCGTAGGTTGGTAGGACATAGTATTTTCCGTGGTATTTGACATCGCTGGATTCCTGGTCAAGATCAGTTGCTTTATAAACAAAGATTTTAATTTAAATTACTGACATTAGGCAATGTGAGAATGTAGCCTTTGAATACTTCAAAATTTCAAAGTATTATAAGGTAATCTATTTAGATATTGTATCTGATCGCTGGCTCGATCAGATCCTGTGTAGTACGTAGATCTGATTAGCAATATTAGACCAAGTATTAAAATGTAATGTCAACTAAAAGAGAAGTCTCTGCCAGAATTATACTCTTTTTAATGGATTTGATACTATAACAACCTCTATGTTAACCTTTACCACTGAACACAAATTTACTGTAACCTGCAGTTTCTTAAGGTGGAGTGACTTCACATAGGACGGTAATCGATCACAACACAATAGATTATATGCAAATATCAGTCCTATGTCAATCGATTTATATCTCCATAGTGTTTGTGTAATTTACACGCAGCTAAATAATAAACGTGCACAATCTGTGTACTCAAGGATCTCTTACATCATCTGCTTTGTTTTAGAACACAATGTTACATTGAGTTTAATTTAATATGATGATTATGTTCACAGGAATCCTGCATGTTTTTTTAAATCTGCCGTGGTTATCACCTGCAAACGGTGTACAAGCGATCTCCCGGCTTAGCAACCACGGCAGTCCCTGTGAGGAATTGGTAGGCCCTACCGTTATCACCTAGGGTGCCAGCGGACGGTACGCTGGCGACTCACGGCTATCCGGTCTCAGGACCTGGGAGGAAGAAGGGAGGAGATAGGCTGATGGAAGAGAAGAGGAAGGAGAAGGAGCCATCTTAGGATAGTTGGAAGGGAGAGGGAGGGGAAATGTTCGCGAACCCTTATAGGCCTCAATGTGTATTTAGCTACCATGAGGTTATACACACTGAGCTGTGTGCCTAGGGTCGTGGAAAATGTGCCACCATGCATGGGCGTGCATTTGGTGTGGAGAAATCCTGCGTGGTTGTATCCTGCGCTTCTGGAATGGTTGGGCTGGCTAGACCCATAGCCGGCATACCACGCATGCCCGATCTACTACATACTAAATGCGGCAACAGGAGCCCAATATAGAACATAGACAACTACAGGAAAGGCAATGAAAATAACACGGGATCATATGGAACTATAATACTAAGAGCAGAGGCTATAGTAAATTTTTGATTCTCGGATTCAAAGAGACAGTGTTATCTCAATGTTACTAGCTTCATGAAACGTAATAGCTAAACTGCTATTTAAATAATATGAGTATAGTGGTTTTTTATCAAGATTTTGCTACCAAACCGATATAGAGATCACCTATACGAGAATGAATGCGACTTTCTTGCAGATATTTAGTAAGGACAGGTGTTTAGGAACGAGGATACAGTCACCTTTATCTGACTTACATGAAACACAACACTAAAACTGTTTATTAAAGTTCATTTTCAGTTGCATGACATTGGGCAAGCCGGTTTATGTGACCTGCTGATGGGCAATAGACAAAACTCTCCACACATCTCTTCCGCAGGATGAACTTTGTTAAGTACTTTTATTGTCTTGTTTTTTTCCAGTAATCAAACGTTTGCAAGGTGTGTTGGTGCGAACGTTTCCATAATTACTTTATATTAACAACAATTCTTATGTTCACGGAATTGTAAATTGAAGTATTCACTTTATATGGTTTTCTTATAAAAGTAAAATTAAAAATCTAAACCTCATTTGTTTAGATATTTATCTGTAATTATTGTAATAATTCAATAAAAATCAAAATATGGTATATATGCGCCAAATTTGTTAACCCAGACGAGTCATGATACAAATCAGCAAAATGATATTCCAAGAAATCGTCACCTAACCTTCAAAATGTACCAAGAGCTGACGTTTTCCAAACCGGTCCCATTACTAAGCTTCGTAACTTATATTATTCTCTCTTTGTAAAATATTTGCAGATGTCAAAAACTTAATGCGTGGGAAGGCAGACCCAAGGGTCTCTATACGCGGTGTCACTTAAACAAACTGTGACAAACACAAAAAATATGTGAAAAAAAGTCAATTAACTCAACTAATACGTGGGCTGAGCTGTCCAGCGCAGTTCTTAATAAGACGACAATTACCCACGTTAAAACAACCAATACTGCCTATGTGTGGGCTACAAGGCCTATCGCCGTCTTTGGCTAAATTGTATCTCACACAAAATCTCTTTGTTAAATTTATTGAGTAACTGTGTGAGACGGATAATGCCCAAATACTTAGAGTTTGACTCATTTTTAAATGTTGGCTAATGGAGGAAGCCTTTGTTTTCGTTTTGTTGTATAAATTAAAACTGAATGTTTATTATACCAATTATATTAAATAATAATATTATCTTAATAAAATATGTCCAATATTTTGCACAACTATGCAAATATATCACACATTATTTACAAAGTGGTAATTAAATGTAAAATTTAAACCATCTGATTAATTCTATGCCGAAATCATGTTAAAGAGATTATTGTGATAACATACTGTAATATATATATTATTATTATAGAATATTTATATATTCTATAGTAATTTACATTATATTAATATCTGAATACCGTCACTATTTCAGTACTAGACTTCGTAAACTATTGTAAAGTAATTTTGTGTACTGTTTGCTATTGCTTTAGTTTTGCATAACAATAAGGGCTAGTTTCATAACTTCTCTGTAAATGTTACTCATCACATAACTATAGCCTGACCAAATACAAAACACACACTCTGATCTATGTTTCCAAATAAATGGAAATAAAATTAGTTCTATCTACATTATCTGTTTGATACGATAATTGATTAATAAATTTACTTAAAATTTGTGACACAGGCCCTAAATCATTAAAATAGTTCGTGTTATAACATTAAAAAATTGGATGATGTGTATAAAGTGCATGGTAAAGTTCATCGGCCTACAACTTAGATAACATTTGTCCAAATTCTTCCTCTTTAGCTTTCTAGAAGATATGTAATTTAAGTAGACTTTAGTAAGGCATACATATGCATTATTATTGTAAATCGCTAGATTAGAACGCTTAACTTATTCTCCTAATATTCATGTCTGCGTTCGCAATGTTGATGCGCTGAATAATAAATAAATAAAAATAATGAGTAGCCACACATTTTAGGATTGCATGCTTACGTATTACGATTTCTAACTGGTGTTGTAAATTAAAACAAAATACATAGTACCTTGGAATATATAAATTGACTTTTAAGTATAAGGAGATATTATACAAATGCAAATAATGTGAAAATAGTAACGGTAATAATTTATTATGTTTACGCGAATGTTAGACATTAAAATTATTATTTTAGTTTTCTCCCGACGTTTCGAAGACTTTTCAGCTTTCAAGGTCACGGGGGAACCATGACCATGAAGTCACCGCGATAAAATCCGAAAAATAATTTAATTTTAAAATAGTAACGTTAACAGCTTGGACAATATAAATAGTGGCAATGCAAAAAAATTTAACTTATTATTTTCAATAGATCCTGCAATAAATAAATACCGAATAATATCAATAATAGTAACTAGAAAATCTAAAATTATACATTTAAACAAGACTAATAACTACTTGAGAAAATCTACACCTCGATGACCAATCTGATGACGGTCATTTTAACTGGAATGATAATTCACAACAATGATATATCACTACAAAGGGGTAAATCGGATCTAGTTCATAATAAACGTGATATCACGTACTTGGACGGTTCTGACTAACATTTGCGCGAAAGCCCTTAGATTAAAGATATTGATTATAAAATGTGTACCAATATTTTTTATGATATAGTTAATACACAATTAATTTGGAATTTGTTTAAGAAAACAGATATTTTTAGAAAATATATATGAAACTTGACTTAAACAATAAATAAAGTACTAAAACCATAGTCGAAAAGATATAAACAGAACTAATGAAATTAAGGCATAAGTTCGGATTATAAGCATTCATGACATTCTCAATAAAATACACAACACAATTCTGATGTCTTAAGGTAATAAAACTTTTTAAACGAGAGTGCTTTAAAGAACTGTCCAAATCGGTCTTATATGCAAAAGCATACTGCATGTCACAGTTGCCTTATAAGAAATTAAAACTTTACAGACTCATCAACAGAAGCCGAAACGAAATCTTTAAACAAAAGATAAAATTTGCTACCTACGTGAACGAGATAGAGAATCCACCCACTTAGTTATTTACATGTGTCCAATGTACAGACGAAGAAAAACCAGCATTGCCATTTAAAGTAATAAGACAATGTAGTTCATTAGTTTAGTTACCTCCACCCACAACTTAGTTTGCAGTAACTATGAAAAATAAAATATTGTATTTTTATTTTCATTCGTTAAACAAATTTATTTATAGTAAACGACGCTAATTTTAGTGCTCCACGAGGAGGTAATGGCATCTTTTCAAAAAGAACATTTAGTTTATTAAAATATATCTTCAGAAGAAGCTATAATGGTACTACATCCTTACATATTATAAAATTAAGTCCCTCGCGGCGTCTGTGTGGCTGAGTGCGATATACTCAAAAACTACCAAATGTATTTCGATGAAATTTGGTATGGAGGTAGTATGAGACCCTGGGAAGATCTTTTTTATCCAGGGATATAATATATAGCACGATATTTATTCTAGGAAAATTCTTTCATGCGGGCAGATCCGCGAGCAATATTTTTTATCCATTCGAAGATGAGACAAGCTAGCCGTTCGCCTGAAGGTAAGCGATATGACCACGCATAAGCAGTAGAAACACCATCCAACACCTTGAATTACAAAGTATTGATTGGTATCCACTGCGCTCACCATCCGGGGACATGAGATGTTAAGTCTCACTTTGTCCAGTAGTTAC
>NW_023594370.1:0-14462 GCF_014839805.1 Manduca sexta
CCAATTGAAATAATATAACTAGTTACATACTACAAACAAGCAATTAAATATGAGTTATAACAAGCTAAATAATTATAATAGCCAAAACAATTAAATTCTTGGGGCATCGCCACACAACGCGTGGAAGCGCAACATTTTGTTCACACCTGAATTAAAAACCCGAAACACTCAATCTATATTGTGTACATTGATTTCATTAGCATTATAATAATATAAATCTATTCATTTATCGGAGTACTTCAGGAAAAATTGTACACATGATTGTGTAAAAAAAATAGTCGAGTTTAAATAAATCGATTCATGTCTAATCGATTATATACCATAAGCGAATAGCACATCTCTAAAGACACAAACAACATGGCCGACTTGTGATCAGTTGTTATGTTAGTAATAATTTACGTTACAAAATTGAAAATAATAATATAATTGACTAATAACGTTGTGTTTACCTTGCACATAGGTGATAAGTAAGTGATTTTTGTATGAATATATAACTCAAACACATTCATTTAGCCACTAACTCTGTTTTTAAATACATGTTGGGTAACCGATAATAATAATATTTTTTCGATCACATTGCAATGCACGTTGCAGTTTATTAGATTAGTTTCATAACGTTCTAAAGCCTTATAATTAATTTCCAGTTGTACTACGTTCTACAGATAAAGAGTAGTGTTGTAATTCCTGATGAAATTGCGTGATGCCTCGTCGAGAAAATGAGTTAGTGCAGTTGCCTTTACCACCGAAAAAAAGTTAAGGCTGTGGAAGAGACCCTAGTTTGGATGTAAGTTTTTGCGATGATGAAGCCCTGCCTCCTGGGATAGTTTTTACTGATGTGTTGCAGAAGAAATGGCGAATTGGCAAACCCATAGGTGAGTGATTAAAGTTGCTTTAGTTTCATATTTTTGTTATTTAAGTTGAGAATATCACAATCTTGAACATTAAATATCCGTGCTGTATACATTTTCCTGTATTTCAAGCGAATAATCATTAAAACTTGACCTTCAATGAGTCAGTATTAGTCACATGGTACTCATAATGTGTACTCTAAAAATCCCGTATGTTATATTTGGAAAACCCATATGACAGAGAAGCGACGAATGTAAAAGGAAAATGAAAAAAAAATACTTATATTACTTATTATGATAATTATCATATAAATGAAAACTGTAATAAAATATAAATTTAGGATATACAATGGAAAAACAGTTTTACTTATGTAAATTTTACAACACTAAGCTTAGTTAAAACACAAATTCACTTGATCAGCTATAAGTCAAAACCTT
The DNA here is from genome assembly GCF_014839805.1 of Manduca sexta. Classification (NCBI taxonomy): domain Eukaryota; kingdom Metazoa; phylum Arthropoda; class Insecta; order Lepidoptera; family Sphingidae; genus Manduca; species Manduca sexta. Next base: position 1,287 of record NW_023594370.1, read on the forward strand.
ACATGCTATCTTGCCTCTTAACAAGGTTTAAACTAGGAACCGGTGATGTTTTGACTTCTATTCAAGCAATTCTTAACCACATCTTAACAATTAAATAAGTTTATAAGTAAGACTGTAAATTGCTATATATCTTAACTACTAAAAAATCATTATATTTACATTGTAAATAAAATGTATGTTGCCTTAAATAAAATTTTAAATATAAGTGTAAACCAAAATAGACCATAATAAAATAATATTTATAAAAATATAAACCGAAAAGTATGTTTGTGAATTTCGTAATAAGATAAAATATTGCTGGATCGGTCAGACCACATTACAGGATTATACCATGATAATAAATTAAATACCCACCAAATGAAGCCAAAGAATTAATAACTAGATTATGAAATTAATGAATTCACATTCATATTCTGAAGTAACTCTATCTGTTGCGGCTTTTATGGCTGAACCACTGACCAGATTTCAATGAAATTTGGTATGGAGATAGTTCACACCCTGGAAAGAATATACGCTAATTTTATTTCAGGAAAATATATAGCGGGAATTTTATCCCAGAGAAACTTCTATGCTGGTGGAGCTGCAAGCAAAAGCTACCAATAATAATGAACTAAATTGTCATATTTCAACTTGCCAAAGTGATTTAATAATGCCCAACTTAAAAAAAATATATGACATAAGTTGCTCTTAAATATTAGAGATATGTTTTTATAAATAACTACATAATTGTGTTAGGTTTTTCAATGTTACAATTATCATGAGTAAAAGAACATTACATCACAGAGTCATAAAATTTATCTCATTGTTGGAAATATAGTATTTCCATTAAATTGCGAAGTTAGTTAAAATATTTTTTGGAATGATTGCATTTTGGTGATGTATTAAAGCGTTAATAATATGTGCAAACATAATGACATGATTATGAGCTCATCACTACTTAGGTCTAGAATAAATATTAGTCATCACACTTATGATAATTGGGAGTTGAGACCTAACTTTATAGCACCCACACAATATTAAATAAGGTCTGATGTATATTTTCTGTTCCAATGCTTGGGTAATAAATTAAGCCAACTTAAGAAAATTTGTCGACTACATGGCTGTGTTTTACAATTAATGAAGCCAGAAAAAGAATGCAGAAAAATTCAAACAGAATAATTATATTAATAAATCACATTCCTTAAAAGTAATTTTTGTTGTCAACTACAGCATGAAGTTTGTCTAGTATGATTCTAAAGACATTTCATGCAGGGTAGACCAATTATTATCGAAAAATCTTAACTTTCTACAACATACTAAATGAATATAAGGAGAAATATACAGCTAGTTTAAAAGACTGTCTCATCCATAATAATCTTGACACATAGATTATTTATACCAATTTATTCCCTCATTCACAGGTCGCGGCAGCTTCGGACGCATATACTTGGCGTCGGATGATGTAGACAACGAAGTGACGAAACTAAACGCCCGTTATGTTGTTAAAATAGAACCGCATACTAACGGGCCACTGTTTGTGGAAGTACACTGTTTGGTCAGAACCGCACAGGTGCAGCAAGGTAATAAAATCTTTTATTTGTTTCATGGATCCAACATTGATTAAAATTGTCTAAGAAATAAGTTTTAATGAAATTAAAAATGTATTTTTTCACTTCACAGTTAAAGAATGGCGTCTACTAAACAAGCAAAAACGTCTCGGCATGCCGATATACATCGCAAGTGGTTCATTCACAGATGAAAACACAGGAATCAAATACAGATTCCTAGTCTTACCACGCTACGACATCGACTTGCAGAAAATCATCGCCAGAACACGAGTACTAGATCTAAAAAATGTTCTAGTATTAGCCATTCAGATTCTCGACGTTCTAGAATACCTACATAGTCAGGGCTACACACATTCGGACATAAAGAGCTCAAATCTGATGCTAGGTTTTGACGGTTCTAGAAATAGTAAAGTGGCGGTCTTGAGACACACACCATCATTCAAAAGAAACAAAAGAAGTGGCTGTCCTATCAGGAAAACACCGAAGAGCCAAACCCAGCAAAACTAGATCTTCAAATTACTATGATGATGAAGATTTTGTTGTGAAGGATTATAAGAACTCTCCGGATGATGAAGATAGTGACAAAAAATTAGCAAACGTTAAGAACAAGCTGCGTAAAATACTATCAGATAGAGACAGTAGAACGTTACATAGACATCACGCGTTCAATTTGCGACAGATATCAAATTACGTTAACTACGAGGATTTTAACAGTTCCGTATGCTCTGATCAGTCGTATCAAAAACTTTTGGACGATTTTGGCAATAAAAACCTCATTAGAACAACAAAAGAGTTTCAAGAGACAAAACGTAATGGCAAAATAAGAAACGAATCGGAAATCAATTTGGACGAGTTGAATAAAGAAGCTATAATGTCACAATCGAATGGACAAATATATCTACTAGATTATGGATTGGCGTCGAAGTTTCTAGATGCTGACGGGACACATAAAGACTTTGCTATGGACCTTCGTAAAGCCCATGATGGGACTTTGGAGTACAGCTCCAGAGATTCCCATATTGGGGCGCATTCCAGGCGTTCAGATTTTGAAGTGTTGGGCTATAACTTACTAGACTGGTTGACAGGAACTTTGCCTTGGAAAACCTCGGAAGTTCTAGCCGAACCTGATTTAGTACACGCTTTAAAAAAGAACTTTATGAGTGATATAAAGTTACTCCTGAAAACTTGCTTCAAAACGGAATTCTATCCCCAGTTTATGGAGAAATACTTTCCATGTATCCACAAGCGCCTTGATTTCGCCGAAAAGCCCGATTATGATTACTGCAGAAGTCTTTTCAAAAGTGAGTTATTAAAAAATGGACATATTGAAAAGGATTTGTTATTGAACTTTGCGGAACCGCTGATGTCTCCAATGAGCCGAAAACTGAGCTATTCAAAAAGATTTGGACGTAAGAATACACCTCCAAACTTTTTAGCTAGGAATGGTATAAAGAAGACATATGAAAGAGAAAATCTCTGTTCGTTAGAGAATGATTTAAAACTGGAATTGCTTAAACAGACTCTGAATTCGTCTAGTGATGGCATCCGAAAGCCTTGCGCGTCACGTAACTTCTTCATATCTGATGCAGATTTAGTTGCAAGGCTCAAAAAGTCGTTAATGCCGCACGACATTTTCGGCAAGAAACTATCGCCTAAAAACTTAAGATCGAAAAAGAAGACCATACAAAAACGTAGAGGAGTGCGACACAGGAATAGTATCGGGAAATTTGGTAACTTAATGGGCTCCGCAAAGCAGTTCTCGTGGGCAGAGATACTAGCTGGTAATCCAGAGGATATCATTCGCGCGAAGGAAAAAGCTAATCCGCCAGCCGAGGAATTTGATGATGACAGCACATGCAAGTACAGGATCAGAAAACTGTCCGATGCGTCATCAGATAGCAATGATTCTTCGCAATCGCCGCTCATGCAGAAAGATTACTTACAAAACCTAAACCCTACATACGCAATGAAGGAAGTCTTGGCAACATTCAAGAAAAAAATATCAGGAAAGCACACAAAAGACACAAAAGAAAATGAACAAAGTAATCCAGAATTAGAAGGGTACACACCAGCAATGATAAGGGTATATAGGTTGAAAGAAAAAAGGGAGGCAAAGGAAAAACTGGAGGCAGCCAAACAACTTGTTACTAAGAAGGAAATACTAACCCAACCTAGGTGCACGAGGTCTATGCGAAGTAAGGCTGCTAATATCCTACCAACAGCTAGGGTCACAAGACAAACACATAGTCTAGAGGAAAATACAGAAGTGATAACTAAAAACAAAGACGAAGGGTCAAAAAATAAAGAAGTAATTCCTAAGAGTAATGAGAAATCGAAATCTAAAAATAAGAAAAGTGTTACTATTAAGAAGCAAGAGAAACAAGTTAAAATCGTTGAAAATGTCATACCTCCAACTAAAACAAGTAAGTAAAATTGTTTTTATGAATAAAGCTTAGTTGTCCCTTAAAGGTACTGTAGCTCTTCTTTTTATAGTTGATTTGCCATTGTACATATTTAATACAATAAACATTTTTTTTTTTAAGTATAATATAAAAATTTATACCTAAAAAATGTAAGTATATTTTCTTTACACAGACATTTTTTAAATCGTCCAAATAGTAAGGCTATAACATTTATTGACAACGTACTTACCTTCTAGAAACATCGAGAAGAACATCGCTAACGGTCCCAACCAACAGGAGGAGGCTGAGAAGCAGTCGCCGCACCAAGCAGTAACTTGAACATTATACTGTATTTGTTCATATTGAAACTGTGTGTTGATTGTAAAATCATTTAGCTTAAGTTAGAGTACCGCCTCAAACATTTTTTTTATTGTACTTTGATATTATTTCTTAATGTAGTCGAGGTCAGACCGATTTTAGCAACACCTTCATATCGTACGAAAATTCTGTGTATTAGAAATTATTTGGTCCTTCAAACCAGATTTGCACTAAATATTTGTGTGATACCTTTATTGATTGATTATTTCTGTATAAATGATTGGCATTAATGGCCTTAAAATATTTGTTTTAGATGTGAATGTGTAGTAAACAATATGCTAATATAACTGGCCTAAGGTAACCCTCATCACTGATAACACGCAATAATGCAAAATAATTCTATTCTAACTGGTAAAGTTACTTACCAAGCTTAGTCAAGGATTTGATTCGTTATCGAAGATGCGCGTAGACGATGCATGGACGTTGCGCTCATTTCGCAAACTCAAAGCTTGACAAACATCGATTTGCTTGACACGTCTGCCTGATCCTGACCTTATTGACCGAGTAATCAACTAACTCACTTTATGCTTCCTGTGAGGTTTTAGTTTCTGAAAACAAGAACTGCGAAGAATTATATCAAACCGCCTTGACACGTTGTAAAGGTAATACCGTCAGTGCTGGGGACATTTACCTTAAATTTTTCGGTGTGATATTACCCACCATTATTTTCGATTGTGCGAAGCAACTAAATCTGTGATTTGTGTTGATGAGTGAATTGAGCTTTTTTATTAAAAGCGGTGGCATTGATTTTGCATAATTTATATTATTTTTATATACAATTAGTGTGTAATAAATTACTGTAGCTACGGCCTTACGTTTGAGATAAGCCGTATTTTCGCCCCAAAATGGCGTACAATGAAAACAAACTTCTTGGACTAGAGTGTTTTCTTTGCCTTTTTCTTAACCCGTAGTTATAGTACTTATTGTTTCCTATTTCATGGCGATAAAATCCGCCGTCTACTTTATTGCGCTTACACTTTAAACATACAAATTTAAATCGATCATCAAAATTTTTAGACCATAGGCCTGACTTAAATATTAATGTTAAATGCCGATTCATTTCAGTCAGGGTTTCGTCACAATAAAGCAATTTACGCAATATGATTTTCGTCGCGTAACTGTTAGTAAATTGACGGATTTTTGGTCAATGTGCGATATTTGTGTGGAATTGAGTCGTAAATTACGTTGTGAACAGTCCTGAATGCTGAATTAGTGTTGACTGACGGCTATTTAACTTTCCTTTGCATTTAGTAAACATTTTCGCTGAACTAAAATCAGTAAATCGTATTTCCATATTTCGACTGTTTCTATGTAAGACTAGGATAATAAATGAATTGTTTTTTACGAGGTATTTTTATTTCTTCTCTTGTGAACCGGAGTTGTTTGCACAAATGTCCGCGTTGTATTAGCTACAACGCACAGTAAAGTATAAATTTACAATGAATAAATAAACTCTACTACTAATAGACACAAGGCTTTAGAACGAACATCTTTTGAATAGTTCTTTCTAAAAATCAGTGTTCGATATTCAAACCATTATGCTGTCAAAAGGTTTATCAATAAAACAATTACAAAATAGAAAAGCTGAGGTTTTGTGTCGCGAGTTTCAAACATATTTTTGGTACATTATCGTATTCACGATAATAATATCATGATACATTATAATAAATACAAACAGGAAACGAATAACTGGTTTCGAAGCCCGTATAGTACAAAATATTGTGTAATACTTGGTAAAAAAATAATTTAGTTACATACGTAGAAAATCCACGAATTCTCTTGCAATAATGAAACTACCTTAAGATAATATAGTGAATTGTGTTTTTCTTAAGAATTCATTACAATAACGATCGGTATTCAGTAGGTTTTATAGGCGTGCCTTCACTGTTAGCATTCCACGTAAACATTAAGCTGTGTACACATTGGTGAAGCTTATAATAATATACCTTTGATATATAGCTATCAGCGAAACACTTTTGCTTACTCCTAGTGTGTATAAGAGTACTTCTATACTTAAAAGCAGGGATTATTTTGAGGGCAGACAATGCACTCAAAGGAAATTTAAAAAATATGAAAAAATTTGCCATTAAAAAGTATAGGAAGGGAGGGGGGTACAAAACGTTACAAACTTACGACTTTCTAGAATGAACGCGCCCCTATATAAATGACAAAAAATGGCCTGATTGTATTATAATATGAAATGTAATACACACACGAACAAGGCTATTTGTACATATCTATATATTTAGTCGTGCGCGTAGCTATCACTCAATCGATATTACACGTTATTGTAATGGGTTTAAAGGTGTGCACGGAACAGGTGTAACGGGTTGGTTATATGACAAAATGATCACATCGCCCGTTTGGTGGTTACAACCAGACCGTAGAATCACACAATACTGCGCTACGGTGCAGTGGTTGCATTTCCCTAAGGTTTCAATAAGCATGTTATAATACACGACGGGTTACATTACATCAACATGCGTTTGGATCTTACTTTACAACGTCAAAACAAAACCATAATTATGTATTCAATTGTATTTTAATATGAATTGTATTTTATCTACAGATTAGCTCAAGATATAAGCGGTCCCAGAGTGTCCGCAATGAAGACGCACCTTAGTGCTCGTAAAACCACGTGACCATGTGTTTACGATTGCGGATATATTTGAGTAGCCTGTACCGAACAGCACTAATCGACGATCTGAATTTTTTCTACTCGAATCAATTGAATTAAAATATTTGTCTAATCGACTTCTATAAATAAATTCTCAGATAGGCGCAGATTTTGAAGTATTATGGACGCTATTGCTCATTCAAATAAATAGAGAAATAATTTATTTCGTATCAAGTCTCAATTGCCAGCTCTAGCTTTATTGTGCAAATATCACCCGTCGACATCAACACAATGGATCCACTTCTGAAATAAAAGCATTATTTTCTAATTCAGCTTTTGATTTGCTTCTTAAGGAATGAATATAAGCTAGAAAAATATAAAAATAGCAATTGATTATCCAACCCTTCTGTTTTTGAGCAGTAATATTTCGAAATATAACTCAGTATCTTTATTTTTGCATAATGTAAATGTAGAGCTTAAATATTGTCAACTAATAATTTAGATTCATTAATCTAAATAATTAGTATAAAATACTTCCATACGAATTAATCCACTTTAAGTTAACTCAATTTAATTTTACAATCGAAAATTCAAATTATAAACACTATTCGCCTACAACACTACTTACTACATCATTCACTCTGACAGTTGACATTTACCGTCTCAAAATGTTTTCGTAAATATCTGAATATTTAAATAATTATAATTAAAAATAACTTGTCCACTACAGTGCTAGTGACAAGTTAGCAATATAACACATTTCGCAAAGTTTTTTTTATGTGTAAACGCAAATAACCTCAAACGTGGTGAACTTTGTTACATAAAGTTATTTCCTTGAATTAAAAATGGAAAGTGCATCGAATAATACGATACGCGTCGGGTCAAGGAAGAGCGAGGTACGTGTTAATTGATCTACCCCGGTACCTGTGTTTATAGATTAGTAAATACTCCTTTCCCACCTTTATTCTTATGGAGTTATCTCAAGGGTCTCCCTTTAAAGGGCATCGACTTATTCTATAATTACAATGTTTCAAATATTTCTATGGTCAGAACGAGACACTATAAACGAAAATTTTAATTAAAGAATGTACATACTCAAAACTTTTTAATAAGTCAAACTTTTATAGAATAGACAATATTATTTTTTTTTTTGCACAATAAAACCTTGATTATTTGTAAGGCAGTTCCACATTGTGCCTAAGTTCCTACAACAGTAGGCCACATAAAACCTGCTTGATAGCTATGTAAATTTTATTCAGATATTACATTTGCGAATAATATGAAACAAACATTCTGCATAAATTATCTTGAATAAATTAAATCCTTTATTAAAATATTTTTTGTTGCATATTAATGAACTTCATTTTCAATATGAATGACGAGGAACATTATAGGATAGTATTTCAAATGATTATATGAGTGTTCTTTTATAAACAATTTCTTGCAATTTGAAAATTTTATGGGTTTTGTATATTCACATCTATTATTTATTTGTATAATTTGAAGAGGTCATAACTTTTTTTATTACTTGCGATGGGCGAGCTCATATCATCATTCAAAGCAATAAAAAAAAATAGCACCTATATGTTATGTTGGGTTCCCTTTTGGAAAATTTTACCTTTTACTACTGATACTTTAGCAATAAATATAAAAGTCTCGTAATAAAATCAATTCAATTGGAAACAAATTATTGGCATAATACTTAGAGAATATATAGCTTTTTATTTGTTTGTTTTATAATTGGTTCAATCATCTGTACTAACATACTTCACATTTTATTAGTAAAGTAGATAATATAATATCAGCCCTGTATTATACTGTCCCATTGTTGGGCACGGGCCTCCTCTACTACAGAGAGGGATTAGGCCTTAGTCCACCACGCTGGCCTAGTGTGGATTGGTAGACATCACACACCCTCGAAAACTTCTTATAGGGAATTTCTCAGGTATGCAGGTTTCCATGCGATATTTTCCTTCACCGTTAAAGCAAGCGATAATTCACAAAGAATACACATATAATTTTTTTTTTTAGAAAAGTCTGAGGTGTGTGCCCTTGGGATTTGAACCTGTGGACATTCATCTCGGCAGTCCATTCCACAACCAACTAGGCTATCGCTGCTTTTATTAAAGTAGATGGCAATAGATAAATTCAAATTTATGGATAATCATACACAATGCATGATTATAAAACAAAAAGCTATTGCATCATTTATTCATGTACTTTATCTGTGACATGCCCATTGATAATGTTTATAATAAACTAATCATTTTATTAGATTTATTACATATATTAATACTAGATTAAATAATTATTACTCATGTAAGAAACACAAGAAATTATTGCATTTATAAAAGGAACTGTTATGATTTCTTACATTAAAAAACTATGTCAATGTCTAAAATCTGCAAAATAGTTTTATTTCAAAGAAACTATTTACAACCGAAATTAATGTCTTGGTCCATATTTTTGGATTGATTTTGGAAACGGACCTATCATAATAAATTTTGATTGCAACCCTCACATACTACCTGTTTTATCGTTTTTGTTTTTAATAATTTTAATGTATTAAGATTTATTTTACTTTGACTTAAGTTAATTAAAACTTTCTTTTTCAGCTGGCCCTCATACAAACGAATCATGTTATTGCCTGTTTGAAAAAGGCAAATCCTGATAAAGAGTTTGACATTGGTAAGTTAAATGTATATTTATTATTCACTAAGAGGTTCTTGCAGCTTCGCCCCCGTAAAAAGCATTACCTGCTGTAAAAGTCGCTAGAAAACTATACGACGCCAGCGCCTTCCATTTTATACAACACACGGGATATACAACCAGGGCACCCACTTTTCGCCAAATGTATTCCGTCCCATGACGTTGTAGGGAGCGAGCCTATCGCCATATCGGGGACAAATTCCAGACTCCTGGCTGATACTGAGCAGAAAAACCCAAATAAAAAAAAACAAAACAGATTTTAAAAATACATTATTTCCCATGGGAGCAAATTACCAGAACAAAAAATTTGCCTGTGTGTTAATCCAGAATATGATTTACCCGTGTGCCAATTTCCTTCTAAATCCGTTCAGTTGTTTCTGCATTTACTTCTAATAAACATACTGACGTCAATTTTTTTTAACATCCTTTCGCGCTTAAATATTATTAAAATAAAAAGTAAAGAAGTAAAATTTACTCTCTTTATTGTATTTAATATTACAGTATCTCCAGCTTCTTTATCCGTTTTTACGTGAAGCCACTCCTCTAATCTCAACCCTCAATTTCCTCTAGAGCGTAACGAAATCACGTCACGATACCTCCATATAAAGTGTTGCTCAACCTGGAATTCGAATCAAAAATTTTGCGCTCCACAATAGCACCACCAAAGCATTGATACGGTGATATGAAAGTAATAGATAAAAATCGGATAAGATAATTTCTTATCAAAGGATTTAGGCTATGTCAGTGCAGGTATCATTGGTCTGATTCATTAGGTAGATGCCACCGCAATGTCTATAAGTGCCGCCAAGCAAAATTACGCACTGCTGCGATATGGTGAAGCTGACTGCCTCGGTGGCGTAATTGTACTGCATGCGCGGTACGGCACCGCTCTGAGATCCTGGGTTCGAATCCCGGGTCAGGCAAAGTGATATTTCGGTCTTTCTGCACTGTATCTGGCCGGAGTTTGGAATTTGTGCCCGATATGGCGATATGCTCGCCCTCTATCACATCATGGGACGAAAAGTGGATGCCCTAGTTGCGCCTCTGCATACCCTTTCCATGATAAATGCGTGATGTTTGTGCGATATGTTGAAGGGTATTGTAGACAGTGTAAATACTGAGCTTTGGTGGGTTATGAAGGTTTACGTTTGTCTCACGATGACGAGTTTAACGACACGTAGTGCTTTGTAGTCCCGAGTTCGTGTTATGTTTGGTTTTTGGACGATCGTGACGGTTACTATCAGGGGAACCGAACACTCGTCTCGTCGTTCAGTTGTATAAAAAAACATATCGAGGCTTGAAAGGCAATCATATCTAAGCAACAAATATACCGAAAATGTTTTTTTTTTTTTTGGATACGCCATATTTTTCTGCCCCGTTCGGTCTAGGTTTTGTAGCTCTAGTACGGTTTTAATATCCTTAAACTTTTTTTTATAATGTAATACATTCAATTGTTATGGATTTTCTTATTGAAACCAAATTCGCTGTACTCAAAAGTTTTCTGAGTGTCGCTTATATATGTTAACTTTAACCAACGTCAAAAGAAACTGTTACTTAATTCGTCTTCCTTTTTTAAAGTCAGTTCAACGCCTTATTTTTGTTTATTATTTCCAGTAACCATGACAACTTTAGGTGACAGGGTTTTAGATCAGCCCTTACCAAAGATAGGAGAGAAGTCCCTCTTCACCAAAGACCTTGAAGATGCTCTAATGAGTAACAGGGTTGACTTCGTAGTGCACTCTCTAAAGGACATGCCCACTACGTTACCTGATGGTCTCGCTATTGGCGCTGTTTTTGAAAGGTAATGTAAAGGATCACTTACCGTTAAGTTGATAGTATGACTGCCTTCGAAACCAAAAAAAAAACTAATAAAGCCGTGTATCAAGTAGTATAAAATCGACTTATTGACAATCTAATAGAGATGATAGATAATTCTAGATGAACCAGTAATGAACAATTTTAAAAAACATCTCGATTTTGGAGATGTACTGCCAGCTTAAAGGACAACAAAAATTAGAATGTACTTACAAAAAATAATAATACACAAAATATATTTTTTTCACATACTATAGTAATCGTAGTGTGTCATGTATTATTGCCTTTATTGATTACAGAGAGGATCCAAGAGATGCATTAATTCTTAAGGAGGAATTCAAAGGTCACTCGTTATCAAGTTTACCCGAAGGTTCTGTTATAGGTAAGTATCTATAATTTATAGTATTAAAAGTTTCTGAGGTTTTTATTTAATTTTACAACTCTCTTGAGGTGTGCGTTTTGTAAAGTTTTACTTACGTAAGTTACCTAAGAAAACCTACGAATGTAAACTACCTAAGATGATTACAGCAAAATATTTTTTTGCACTTTCTCCGCAAAACCAAAAAGGTACACCGAAACCAGCAAAATTTTGATTATGGTCTATAAGAAAAAAGGTTGGGAACCTCAGATGTAAACGATTGATCCGAAGAAGATGGGTTAGTTTATTAATCTTGTGTAAGCTTAAGGCGATACCTTATTTCCTTAGAAACTGTGTCCGGGTTGCGAATAAAAAGAAAAAAATAATTAAACCGTGTATTATTTCAGTTGTGTTTACAAATGAAATATATGGTAACGACACGTCATACATTAATAACATAGTATCGATATAATAAAACGTAAAATTTAACCAATGCTAGATTTTACTTGTTTCTGCTCGCGTGCTATTCCTTTCCTAATAGTCTCACGGGGAAAATAAAATCAAAATCTATGAAAGCTTCAATATATGTAGGGGCAAATGCTTGACGGACATAAAGGTTTTTCATTGTTTATCTTTACAAATGGCTCATTATAAGATGTCATAAGCGACTAAGTCAACGCAGTTAACCAGGGTTCACTCGCCCTCGTTCGTTAGCATTAGTTCGCCTTGGTTTGTTTGCATTCCTCGCGTTTCTGTATTAGCTTTCGCTCACCTTCGTTGGCTTGATTTCTACTCGACAGGACGGACTGAAGGCTGGAAAACGTAAATAATTCTCCGCAGGTACGTCATCGCTCCGTCGCACGGCACAGCTGCGCGGGTCCTACCCTCAACTGAGTGTTGTGGACGTGCGCGGGAACCTCAACACGCGCCTGCGCAAGCTCGACGATCCTGAGGGACAGTACGCCGCGCTCATACTCGCGCACGCTGGGATATGAGAGGATGGGCTGGGGGATATAGTATCTGAGGTGAGCTTTTCTGGAGTGGGATAACACACCCAAATTTCGCAAGATTATGTTGGGTTATGTTTTCCCACGTAATCGAGGCGAGGTTATTGCCATTTATAAGACAATATCAGACTTTCAGATTGATACTGAGTAACATAACAATTAACTACAAAAACGTTACATATTTTTTTTAGATATTGTAATATGTAACCTTGGCGGTATTTTAGGGCCAAAATTACGTTGCATTTACCATTACAGCGTACATGAAGATATTGCTCTATTCATATCAATTCCCGTTTCGGGTGTTTGCCATGCGCCAAAATGTTGTACGCTGTGGGACAAGGAG